>NC_090744.1:90887012-90897012 GCF_036898095.1 Palaemon carinicauda
TGTTTCTGTATTTTTGGATGTTTTTACTCGGCACACTCATGCTTTTGCTATAGAGGACAAATTAACACATTCATTAGCCCAGGTGCTGTGGTCTTTTATTAATAGGTTTGGTTGCCTGAAAACATTAATTAATGATAACGGTCTGGATTTAATAAATAAGGTGATGAAATCGGTCACGGGCATGAAGAAAATTGAACATTTTTAGATACCGCATCTGTATCTTTAGCTGATGACTTAGTTGAATATCATAATTGGGAACTGGTGCAAATTGTACGTTACCTAATGGTTGATGACCCCTGCCATTGGCACGCCATGCTTTCTACGGCTAAGTTAGCCTTGAACATTCCATATAATGCATCGCTAAGAGACACTCTTTTCCTTTTAGCGTATGTGCAGGATCCTGCATTACCATATACGGTCCTAATAAATTCGTGACAGTTGCCGAATTACTCTATCGAACCGTAATGAGCACCACTGAAGACTTTCTGAAAAGTCCTCATGAAAAACACAGCTCCCTGTACGACGAATGGTTCAAAACCTCACTGGTCAAGGTATTTATGGCCAATCAAGTGTATTTGAAAGGACTCAAACCTAGGAAACACAAACTAGAGCCAGCGTATATGCATCCATACTAAATAAAGATGGTCAAGTCTAGCACAGTGGTTTTACAAAGCATTAAACTCGTTGGTTCCTTTGATTTCAGCAACTTTACCATCCTAGTGAGCTAAGGATGGGTGGTTTGGGGGAGCCTATAAGTCTATCTACTGAGTCATCAACAGACATTGCCTGGCCCTCCTTGGTCCTAGCTTGGGTGGAGAGGAGGCTTGGGTGCTGATCATATGTATATATTTCCAGTCTCTAGGGCAATGCTATGCATGATGGGGCAATGTCACTGTCCCTTGCCTCTACTATTCCTGAGCGGCTTTTGAAACCCGTGGGGTTGGCGTTCCCAGTTTTTGTTAGCAGGGAGAAGAGCTCCTGCTGTTCGTTAGTTGATTACACAGCCCAACTCCTCCGGAAAGGTGCTAATCAAGCCTCTTCTCCCACACCTATCTCGCTGACCTGAGAATTTTATAAGAAAATGAAAGGACGGAGAACTTTTTAAATGGAGGTTATAGCCCAGCAACGGAGAGCTTACTTGGGTTAAACAAGGAGATAATACAAGGAGGTTTAATACCTGGAGGTGCCCTATTCCCGGATTTGTTAAATTAAGCAGGCCCGTGTGTAGGGAAAAATGCGCTGTCGCCTACAGCGTGATCTACCAAATCACGGTAGCCCACGATCTTTAATAAAGTGATATCACTGGTAGCTCAGTTCAACTAGAATAATTGTTAGTACGGACACAGGCTCTCATTTTATTGCTTAAAGGATGCCTAGTTCGTAATCTGCATATAGATGCAGTCAAAGACTCAGCAAAACCTTTAAATGTATACGTAGTCTATAAGTTTTTGCAAATTTTTTAAACCATTAAGACAGAAAACCGACGCATAATCAATTAAACAAACCCTTTATATATAGATATACGTATGCTGCCAAGCATTTTACAGCAAAATTGCTATCCCCAAATAAAATGCAAAGTCGCCAAACATTATTATTATTATTATTATTATTATTATTATTATTATTATTATTATTATTATTATTATTATTATTACTAGCTAAGCTACGACCCTAGTTGCAAAAGCAAGATGCTATAAGCCTAAGGGCTCCAACGGAAAAAAAAAGCCTAGTGAGGAAAGGAAATAAGGAAATAAATAAACGATATAAGAAGTAATGGAAAATTAAAATAAAATATTTTAAAACCATCAACAACATTAAAACATATATATGATATATAAACTATGAAAGGAATTATGTAAGCCTGTTCCACATAAAAACATTTCCTGAGAGTTTAAACTTTTGAATTTCTTCTGATTCAACTACCTGATTAGGAAGATCATTCCACAACTTGGTCACAGCTGGAATAAAACTTCTAGAGTAATGTGCAGTATACTAAGCTGATTCATTTTAGTGGCCAGTAGTTGATTTCATTTTATGATTGTATCTTCCCGTCTTATATTCATCTGAGATTTATTGTCTGTAGCAAGGGAGGTTTGTATTAAACCTCCTTGGTTTGTAGCTGTTTCAAGGATAAACTTCTGTCCTTCCCGGTTTCATTGCCTCTGGAGTTGACCGATTTGTTTCAAAGGCCAGTAGATAATTTTCCTTTTATCAGTGCATATGAACGTCTGGTAATTGTTGCTTGTAGCTGTTTCAAAAACCTCCTTGGCTGTTTCGTAGGATAAGCTTCTATCCTACTCTGCCTTATGACTCAGGAATTGACAGATTCATTTCAGTAGTCACTAGATAAATTCCCTTATATGAGTGCATCTGATAATTGTTGCTTGTAGCAGTTTAATAGGATAATATTCTAGATTGTCCTACCATAGTTAAATGTTTCTATCATGTCTTGGTTCCTTGAATGAATTTGTACTTGGTTAGTTTCTGTATGCTGTATTGATATAATATTTTGTAAATATATCTGTTTGGTATTTGAGATTTTTAATTTTCTTATGATGATAAAATAATGAAGTCAGAATTTTTTAAGGTAAAGATATGACGGTTACGAGACGGGCAAAGGATTGGGTTCTTTCTGCTATATACGGCAGGTGTGTCCGCTGTCAAAGTGGCTTTGCGAATTCGTTTGGGGAAAGTAACCAATGACATCTCCAGGTATTAAACCTCCTTGGGGATCATATGAAATGACTCCCTGACCTCGGGGTGCCGTGACAACACACACAAACACACACACACACATATACACACAGCCACACACACACATACACACACACACACACACACACACACACATATATATATATATATATATATATATATATATATATATATATATATATATATATATATATATTCATATATACATATATATTACGAAATACGTATGTACTGGCTCTGTCCCTAATCAAGCACAAAAGTAAATACATAATTTATTGCAAAGAAATAACACTTACTAAAACACTTCCAGATAATCCGTTAAGAGTTCAACATCCAAGTAAATATTAACTCTTGATAAAACTTCCTGTGATTTTATCCTACAATTATATCGTAATATTCTGCGAATATCTCACCATTGCATCAGCTGAAGAGATATTGTAATGTTCGGTTTTCATTTCTGTTTCCTCCTTTGCAAACATGGACAAAGGACCTCCTTTCAAAGCTAATGACATCCGATGAAGGTCATTTTTCCTTTAGGAATGACAGGACTTTTCCGAGAAAGGAACCTTTTTTCCGGTTCCGAAAAGCAATGGGAATAAAAAGGGAAATCTAATGTTTGATTCAAACATATAAAAAGAAAATAATCCCCTTTATTACTTTTTACGCCATTCAATAGATAATGAATTTTCCCTTATTGAAATGAGAGTTTGATCAAATTATATTTTCGGTAACTTTTATTTCAATTATCTTAAAAAAGAAAAGCTCTGAGTAGATTGAAACATGTAATTCTAATCATTACGTTTATAGTCAAAAGTATAAAGGTTGTTCACATGATTCAAAAAAAAAAAAAATTCACAAATTCTATTTTCTTTTGATAACCAATTCAGCAGAATTCCAGCCAGTAGATTTGATTATTGAACAAACTATTAATGCAGATACTGCTTCAAGGATGACAGGCTACACAGATTCCACCAACAAATTCATTGCCCGTCTCCGATGGAGTGCTACTGACAGTGCCAGATCTGGTTTCATAAGTTCATTCCTTGAAATGGCTGGAATGAATAAAGCTGGTGATATGCAGGGAGAGTTAACACCAAGCACATGACAACAAAGACCTCAGAAAATAACTAAAGACGATTGACAAAGACTTCACTGTAAAATTAGACTTTCTTGTTAATATTCAGAGAGGAAAAAGAGCTGTTGATTAAATCTCTGAGTCATTAGTTAACACTGAGAGAAGATGTAGAGAAAAACATGATAAATTTGTTTTAGAATGTGTGGAAAATGCTGAAAGATTTGAGAAGCCAATCTCCCAAAATTCCTTTAGAGCATTTGGAGACCAAGGTGCAAGAAACAAGAAGCAAGCAATCCACTTGTGGCGGAACTCAGGTGCAATAGAGACCTCTTTGGATGGATTGCCATCACCGCTGCAAAAAGGAAAGTAGACCTGGAATACCTCCTCCCGTATCTTCTCACTCCTGTACCTCTCACTATGTGCTAGGCAGATGGCACTATGGTGTCTATTGTGCATGGGAAGAAGGCCAGCCTTTTCAGAATCCTTAAGAACAGAGTAAACGTTTATGGTTCCCCAATGAATAGGAAATCAACCATAATTGATTGTAACTTCCTCCTTCACTATCTTCCAACAAATCTACCTACAATATGTGGTGGACTTTCACAAGCTTTCCTGAAGATAATCCTGAGTCAGCCTTCAAAACAGGTAGACATTGTCTTTGATACATATGAAGAACCTTCTATTAAGAATAATAATTGTGAGTGTCGTAGAGTGAAGGACACCATTTATTTCATCAGTGCAGTAGAACAAATTCGTTTACACGAAAGCTCTAAAATCTCAATCTCAAACAAAATCTACCCCGCTTTTTGTGAAAGATTGAGCAGAAAAGCAGCATTTTACAGAGCTGAATTGTAGGGAGCTCTAGGTTTGTGTAACTTTGTTGAAGTTACACCAGTAACTCACTTGGATTATAATCATCCAGAGGCAGGCACAAGAATCTGCCTTCAAGCAATTGATTCTTATATCAATCTCCAGCAGCCAGGTGATATAGTTTAGTTGTGAGGGCCTCAGATACTGATGTTGCTGTTATCCTCATACATCATTGTCATCGTATGAAAACCAATGTGTGGATGGACACTGGCAAAAAAGGTCAAGGCAACAGGTGGTGTGTCAATATTTTGGCCATAGCCAGGAAAACTGGGTCCAAAGTTTTTGAAACTATACCAGGTTTTCATACTTTCACTTGATGCGATTACAACTCATCCTTCATTATGAAAGGAAAGAAGCGCAGTCTATTAATTGCTGAAGACAGTCAAGTCTACCTTGGTGCTCTCTCTCTGCATTGGGTGAAGTAGATAAACCAACAGGAAAACTTCTTGAAGAGTTTACTGCCAGGATATATGGTGCAAAGAAGGTATTGCCACTGACAATCACACGTTCCTATGTTTTGAGAAGTCGTTTGCACCACAGAAGGGCGAGGGGCTGTTTGCAAGTCTGAAGTGTGTAGATGCAAGCAGTATTCCACCCTGTGAAAATGCCATCTAGCAGAAGATATATCGCAGCAACTTCATGGCAATGCCATGGCATGCAGCATGTGACAAGATGATCCCAGAGAACCCTTAAAATGCCTATCAAATTATGTGGAACACCGGATCCCAGATGCCAGAATCTGTTCTCCCTGTCTCTGCTTATCCAGCCAGCAACGACAGAGATGCTGAGACTCAAGAGCCCTGCTTAGACTCAGACTTCGATGACAGTGAGAGTGATGCTAATGTATGCAGTGAGGCTGATGATGACTGACTGATAATAAAATGAAATATAGCTTATTTCTCCAAATTCCCAATATAACCTAGTGTTATTAAAAAAAACCTACTGAACCCATGAAAATATTGTTTCTTAAACTGAATATTTCAAATTAGTCATGCAAAGAATATAAGCAACGTGAAATTCACCATTATTCTCTGGAATATATTCATAACCTATTTCTGACTCTATCTGACCTTTCTTAAGGAAAACTGACAAGGAATATGTTTTCTTAAGTGATGTATTTTGGGTAAGGTACAAGGTCATTCACCATTATAACTTTCGACCTTATTTTCGGAAATGTAATCAAAACACTATTGAACCCTCCAAAAGATCCATTCTTAAATGTGAACCCTTGAATTTTTTTTTTCTCAAGTTGCATATTACAACTCAGTAGCATGATGATGCTGATCCATATTAATTTCAGTCTTTTTCTTCAAAGTGTGAATAAAGGCCTAATTTTGGGAGGGTCTGGGGCATGCCTCCTCTAAACCCCATGAATGTTAAACTTAAGCAATGTTTATTTTTTTCTTTTATTTCAAATATCAGTAGCAGCCGTTGAACATGATCAAAACTTTCGTTCCCAAAAGTGTAAATAAACTCCGGTGGAATCCCTGACTATAATCGTTATTGCATTCCATGTCAAAAACTCGTTGAATATAAACAGCTCCATTATTATTCTGTTCTCCTATTATCTATCTTTAAGCCAGTGTCGTCCTTATCAACCATTGAATAAAAACATACAATTGTCACCTGTGTTGTCTCTAAATAAAGTTAGTCTATATCAATTCCTCCTCCATTCTCGGCACGTTGATGACTAGCCGAGTGTCCAGACTGCCCAGCCCACCTCCTAGCTTTCACACAACCACATTATTAATCTAAAAGCTGCTAAAGAACTTACATATAACGATGATATTGCTGAAATAAACATAAATGAGATAATAGTGAAAAAACTGCTCAACAACAGCCCAGATAGATACAAAACTAGATGAAGTTTTGGTAAACAATATTTTAGAAAATGTAGATTTAATGAAATTTGCTTTTTTCCTGTTGCAGGTCATAACACAGGACCCTTTGTATTTTAAATATATTTCTGATTTATTAAAACTTGAGAAGGTGTACTAATAACACAAAAACGCTTGGCCCATTGTTCGTTTCCATTTTCCAACCGGCATGCTGTTATCTTGAGTTATCGTACATTTCAGTGATTTTTTTATAATACTGTACCACCCGTGTGTCACACTATCGTACATAGCAACGACATTTCTCTTTCTTGTAAATATTATTGTTTGTATCTTTGCTCTCCCCTCGCACTGACAGCAACTTGTATTAACCTGTCTGCCTACTTCATTGTTAACTGTTAACAGAACTGGTTGCGAGTTTGTCAAGAAATAGCATGTTTGTATTTTGTAACCTTCTTATCGGGAGCTAGTGTGTATATATACTAGATGTGTCTGTAATAAAGTTACTCAGTTGCATTCATCTCACCTTTGACTCACAACCTACACTTGGTCCGGAGATTGACTCGCTCCTCCCGCCTTCCCCTCCCCCTCTCACTGTTACTATGGCGGACTCCACGTAGGTTGGCACCGCCCCATTCAGACATTCATCGTTCTCCAGCGGAGAGGTGTTTGCTTGATTTCAGCGCGCAGAAGTCCAGTTCCACATCAAGGGCCTGACTAGCTCAACCACCAAAGCAGAATATGTTCTCGCAGCAATATCTGAGGACACCTTCCCGGAAATCTCTGTCTGGCTTTGTGAACAAGGAGACACCCCAATAGTGTATGACACCTTCAAAACATACCTTCTGCAGCAGTACTCGCCGTCACCAGCCGCCCGTATAGCAAAGATTTTTCCGCTCTCTCAACAACCGTTGGGGGACCAAAGGGCTTTGCTCGCCCTCAGGGAAATGACCAGTATCGCTTCCCTGCAACCTGCCGCAGACAGCTCTTCTCGTCAGGTGAACCTACTTCATGCCCTTTGGATACGCCATTTACCCGAACCTGTACGCGCTACCATACCCGATGTCGATAGTTTACCCATAAAAGACTTGATGACCAAAGCCAACACCAATATGGACAGCCACTTCAAGACCTCCATCAACGCCTCCACTGCTGACGAAGAGGACACCTACTCAACTTCAATTGAAGCTGACGTGAATGCCGTAGGACACACACGCCTACCCCGTGATGTGCCGGAGCGGCGATAAAGCTACCCATCACTCACCACTCACTTGCGCCATAACCAACGACTTCTACAGCCACTTACTGCCACCCATCGGCTGCATTTTTGCTACTACCATCCAGATTCGGGCTGCCGCGAAGAAATGTGCCAAGGATTGTCAGTGGTCAAAAAAAGTGTAAGTAGGCCATCGTTCGTGGCGGTCGCCTCCCGTGTTATTAATCTTTTCTTTTTACATGATGCAGGAACGAGCGTGAAAATTTTGGTAGACACGGGTGCTTGTCGTTCTCTTTTGCCAAGGGAACTGCGATACCCACCTACGGTTACGAGAACCTCACATTATTGTTTGGAAACGGCAATTTTAATTGAAAGTTTCTCGTGGCTGACATCATATTGCCAATCTTCGGTGCAGATTTCCTCTCTCATTTCCACCTTCTGGTCGATGTCGCCCACCGACGATTGATCAACACGGACTCGTACTTGTCGACACCTCTTCAACCCGCCCCCTCCAACTTCACTCTACACATCAGCGCACTCACGGATGCCTACACACACCTCCTCATGTCGTTCCCGGAAGTTTTCAGTCCAGAAGTTCGCCAAACGCCCATGGCTACTGCCAAACACGGTATTTTTCACCATATCAAGACGACGGGACCCTCAGTCTTCGCCAAATCCAGACGTCTGGCAACGGATCGATTGGCAGCCGCCAAACAGACATTCGCTAAAACGGAAGGAATGGGCCTTTGCCTAAAGGTCTCCATCCCATGGTCATCACCCTTACACATCGTCCTGAAGAAACACGGCTCCCTCCTTCCGTATGGGGATTACAGGCTCCTGAAAATGCAAATAGAATCGGATCACTACCCCCTCCCAAACATCCCCTTCCAAACATCGCCAACGTGACCTCCTACCTTGCAGAAAGCGAAAGTTTTCTCCATGCTCGACCTCCTGAAAGGGTATTATCAGGTGCCTATGAACCCAGAAGACATCCCCAAGACCGCCATCACCCCTCCCATCGGTACATACACCTTCAATTACTCCTGTTTTGGCCTTCGTAATGTTGAGGCCACTTTTCAACGTCTCATGGATGGCATCTTAGGGACCTCTCCTTCTGTGTATGTTAGGTGGATGACATAGAGGAACACCTCCGTCACCTGCGTGTTGCGCTCGACGCCTACTACAAAACGGCCTTGTAGTCCGGTACGACAAGTGTACCTTTGGCGCCAATGAAGTGTCGCTCTTAGGGCACCACATCACTCCTGAAGGAGTCCATCCCCTCCCTGAGAAGGAAGCAGCCATTCAGAATTTCCCAACGCACTCGACCTTCAAAGTACTGCCGGAATTCTTATGCATGATCAAATATTATCACAGTTTTCTGTCAGCCATTGCCGCCACTCTTATTATTATTATTATTATTATTATTATTATTATTATTATTATTATTATTATTATTATTATTATTATTATTAGGTAAGCCTCAACCCTAGATGGAAGAGCATATTGCTGTAAGACCAAATGTTCCATCAAGAAAAATAGCTCAGTGAAGAAAGGAAATATTGGTACTAAATGTACCCTCAAGCGAGAGAATGCTAACCCAGGACATTTGAAGATCATGGTAGGCTATAGAGGTTATGGCACTACCCAAGACTATAAACTAACAGTAATTTGTTGAATTTAGGTTACACACACACAGGAACACACTCATTGCTTTATGCACTTCTACTTTACTACCGTTTAAACTTCCTTTTTTCTGTCCAGCCTCTTCTAAATTTTACCTTAGTTTAGCTCTACGGTTAAAGAAAAAAACAAATAATAACAATGTTATTGTAATATTATTATTGTTCTTAAACTTTTATTAGGTTTTTCCTTATTTCCTTTCCTCACTGAGCTATTTTCCCTGTTGGAGCCCTTGGGCTTATAGCATACTGCTTTTCCAACTAGGGTTTTAGCTTGGCAAGTAATAATAATAATAATAATAATAATAATAATAATAATAATAATAATAATAACAATAATGTGTTTTTTTTTTTCATTTTTCATGAATAACATATTCATTTAATTGCATAGTTATCTGGAACCAGATATTACATCGTGATATAATTTCATTATTAGCTATAAAAGCGTAACGTCGGATTCTTCATCCATCGTTAAACATAAAACTTTTCTAATCATAATTTTGCAGTTCCCATGTAGCTTAGGGTGGCAAGAAAGAAGTTTTAATCGGATTATGATCTAGTATCAAGAGTGTAATTTTACCCCCTTGAGCACTGGAATAAATCCATGACC
>NC_090744.1:90902012-90917012 GCF_036898095.1 Palaemon carinicauda
AAAAGATATATTTCTTTTAAAGAACTTATCAAAAGTAATTTCAAAAAACTTTTTTCCCTTCGTAAACATTTGAGGAACACTCGATCTCTCTTCCCTTCCGACTGACGTCTCTTTTTCTCTGGAGAAACATTTAATTTCTTTATAAATCAAACCAATATGAAGGATTATTAGAGACAATTCCCTGCTTCCTTCCTTTCAGTGGCACAAAAGATTCTGCAATTCAAAGAAAAGCGGTGATGATTTCCTTGGAAAATAGTTATGAATTGTTTAGAAATGGATTTTTTTTGCTCAATTCTTTCCACTTTTCCGGGAGATATGAATTTTTAGCTTATATAGGTAATTTTGAGAAGTAGCCTTTTGCTGGAAAAGGTGTATACAGGTTCTTTATCCACTTGATAAAAAGAATGAAAACAATTTATGTACTTCAAGACAGCTTATTACTTCTAAACATGTACGCATGTTCAATTGAACAGAAATAAACCTACCTGCACGAATTTGCATGGAAATTACCAACTGAGTAATATAGTGTAATTATAATGAATCTTTAATTTTTCCCAGATAAATTACGGACATACATAAATTATCGCTCAGCCATAGCTTTATTGAAAGTTGAATATATTATAGTCATTTGGAGGATTAATGGAATAGATTCAGAGTCATGCAAAATCATAACTCATTTCAATAAATCTTTAATTATACGTAGATTTCAATCTGTATTAAACATTGGACATATCACATTTAAGAACCAGAATGATACAAGTCGATTTTGATACGACTTCTTGTCTTGTCTAATTAAAGTTTTGCTGAGGGAAAAAGTCATTGTCTTAACTGACACGACGCCCAGTGGCTATGTCAGGGAAGTGGAAACGCCAAACTCTCAGACGATATCAAGAAATGGGAGAAGTCAAAAATCTAGTGTGAGGAGTTTGATCAAAGTGGGCTTTGCGGTGAAGAAAAGAAGGATATGCAGGGTGAAGTTTCGGAGAACGGAGAAACAGAGAGAGAGAGAGAGAGAGAGAGAGAGAGAGAGAGAGAGAGAGAGAGAGAGAGAGAGAGAGAGAGAGAAGAGAGAGAGAGAGAGAGGTATATATAAGAAAAATCTTTAACTATGATTATGAGGTTAAATAAACATGCACTAATACTTGATTAACTTCATATTTACTTATGAAACACAACTAAATTAGAATATTTTCAGGAGAATCGCCCTAATGAGAAAATTTAAATGGAACAAGTTGGGTCATTTATACTCTATAGCTCACCGTACTTTATTAACGTCTTTCATTTTAGGTCTAAAATAAATGACTATCAGATATCAGATAGTTCCTTAGTGATGGATAGTATCGTTGATCAAATTTATTTATTTAGGAAGTTTTCTCTCAAGAGAGAAAATCCATGGACTGGAAATAGGACTCATCTACTGGAAGTAAATTGGAACCAGGAAATGTACTTCGAACTGTCTGGAACCAACTTCGAACCCTGAAATATAGTTCGGACTCTCTCAAACAGAATTCGAGTCCTTTTTCGACCCTTCTGTGAGTGGCATTATTATTATCATTATTATTATTATTATTATTATTATTATTATTATTATTATTATTATTACTAGCTAACCTACAGCCCTAGTTTGAAAACTAGGGCTCAAACAGGAAAATCTAGCCCATAGAGGAAAGGAAATGAATAAATGCTAGAGAAGTAATTACCAATTAGAAAAATAATTATAAAAACAGTAACAACATTAAAACCAATATTTCATATATAAACTATAAAAAGAGACTTATGTCAGCTTGTTCATCTTAAAAACATTTGCTGCCAGTTAGAGCTTTTGAAGTTCAATTGCTGTGACTTCAAGAGAAGATCTTCAGTTGAGAGATTTTTCAGAATATTTTATGATTTCTTAAGGTTGTAAAGGACGAAACCTCTCAGATTTCTCTGCAATATAAATGTCTTCCTATTATGCTAAAAATAACGAATCAGCTGCATTAAGTAGAAAGTAAATATAGAATACCAGAAGCCTTTTGCTAAAAGTATAGAAATTCTTAAGAATTACTAAAAACGAAAATGTTAATCTTTTGTACTACAGTAGTCATCAATCTCATCAGATTCAAGGATTACCTTCATTAACATATATTCGATAAAGAGAATCAAGTGAAGATATGAAGTTTAAAATGAAATGTAAGGTCAAATAGGTTTATTTTTATTAGTAAAACTAATGGGAAAAAAGATATCCACATCACTTGGAAGGTCTTACGCACACCTGATTACTTTTTGAATTTTGATCCCATTACACACACACGATCTAATGGCAATCTCTCTCTCTCTCTCTCTCTCTCTCTCTCTCTCTCTCTCTCTCTCTCTCTCTCTCTCTCTCTCTCTCTCTCACTCCAAATACAGGAAAAATTCTTGCTCTAATTCGGCGAAAAGTTCCCATTTTTAGAATAAAGTTTTACTCTTACCATTTAAATCGTAATTTAGTTTTTCGTTGGAGATGAAGATTTGAGGAAAATTCATTAGAAGAAAAGCTTTCGGAGCAGACAGAACTTTTCTTATTTTCATTACTCCTTTTTGATGCCTTTAATCCTCACCTGAGGGAATCGGTGACTTTTGCAGTTGATGGGATGAAAGACCATTACCATTTCATAAAGAGTCAGTTGTAAAACCGCTTTCCATTTTGCTTTTATTTATAAATTTCATGAACAGTTTATGTAGCCTAAAGTATACCTTCAATAAACTGAGGGGGTAATGATATTGATGACTCAACTTGATTTTCAATCATTATTATTATTATTATTATTATTATTATTATTATTATTATTATTATTATTATTATTATTATTATTATTATTATAATTATTATTATTATTTCCTTTTTTTCGTTATCACAGTCTTTTCAACTGGGAGATATTTATAGTGTAGGATTCCGGGTTGCATCCTGCCCCCTTAGGAGGCTATCACTTTTCTTATTATGTGCGCCGTTTCTAGGATGACACTCTTCTGCATGAGTCCTGGCGCTACTTAAGCCTCTAGTTTTTCTAGATTCCTTTTCAGAGATCTTAGGATCGAACCTAGTGCTCCTATGATTATGGGTACAATTTTCACTGGCATATCCCATATCCTTCTTATTTCTATTTTCAGATCTTGATACTTATCCATTTTTCCCCCTCTTTCTCTTCAACTCTGGAGTCCCATGCTACTGCAACATGAATGAGCGATACTCTCTTCTTGATTTTGTCAATCAACGTCACATCTAATCTATTTGCGCGTATCACCCTATCTATTCTGATACCATAGTCCCGGAGGATTTTTGCCTGATCGTTTTCTATCACTCCCTCAGGTTGGTGTTCGTACCAATTATTACTGGAAGGTAGCTGATGTTTCTTACACAGGCTCCAGTGGAGGGTTTTAGTCACTGAAGCATGCCTCTTTTCGTACTGGTTCTGTGCAAGTGCCGGTTATTATTATTATTATTATTATTATTATTATTATTATTATTATTATTATTATTATTATTATTATTAAGTCGTCTTTATGAAAAAAATCTCGTTTTGTTTTCAGACCTATACCAGGTACGCATATAAAAAACTGGCTTATGTATATCTAAATAATCCCTTAAAATTTCATTTAAATATATTTATTGGTATAATAGTTATTGAATCCGCCGACGAAAATATCAGATGTTCCCCCACCCAACCCCCACCCTTGCTCATAAATCTTACTATAAAGTAATAAATTCGTTTCACCTTGCTTTAGCGGTCTACATTGAAGTTTATCTACTAACAATTCAATTGACAATTGTCACTGAAACTCATTAACATAAGGATCAAATTTATGTTCTAACCCTAAGGATAACAAGTACTTCATAGTCAAATTAGACAGTTATATGGTATTATTATTATTATTATTATTATTATTATTATTATTATTATTATTATTATTATTATTATTATTATTATAAGCTAACCCTATTTGGAAACGCAGGATGCCATAAGACCAAAAGTTCCAACAACAAAAATAGCCCAGTGAGGGAAGGAAATAAGTAAATAAACTGATTATTGTGCGTAAATGTACTCTCAAGCGAGAGAATTCTAACCCAAGACATGGTAGGCTACAGGACATGGGTGATGGCACTACCCAACACTATAGATCGAGGGGAAATATATTGAAGTTTAGCTTACACACACGCGCGCACAGACATTGCTTTATGCACTTCTACTTTACCACCGTTAAGCTTCCTTTTTTTTTTCTTTTTTTCTTTCCTGCCTCTTCTAAATTTTACTTTAGCGTAGCTCTAGCGTTAAAGAAGACAAGGAAGACCAATGGGAATTTTTTTTTTCCTTTTCATGAATAAGATATTCATTCAACTACGTTATTATCTGAAAAGAGGATATTACATTGCAATTTAATTTTAATCTTAGCTATAAAAGCAAAACGGCGGACTCATCATCTATCGGTAAACATAAAACCTTTTTAATCATAATTTCGTAGTTCCTCTGTAGCTTAGGACGGCAATAAAGAAGTTTCAATGGTGTTATGATCTAATATCGAGAGCGTAATTTTACCCTCTTGGGCACTGGGATAGAACCATAACCGTTAGTTATCATTAAATGTCTAACTAACGGATGAAAACAAGAATAATATGACCGAAATCATGAGGCGTATGAATGCCGTATTTTCCATCCCCGGTTGTCATATAACAAAAGGCCTTTATTACCATATTAGATGGCAGTGTACCAACCGTGTGTCACACAATTGTACATAATTATTTTGTATATATTATGCTTGTATCTGCGCTCTTCCCTCGCACTAAAAAGAACCTGAATGATCATGTCTCCGGTTTTGCTCTGTAACATTGTCTGTTTCTCGAACATGTTATGTCCTGTTGCCTTGAGGTTTTGTATATAAAGGAGAGTGTTCCTTAATAAACAACTCAGTTGATTGCATCCTGCCTTTGAGTTCACAACCCTCTCTCGGCCCGTCACATTGGTGACCACGGAAGTCGACTCGCTCCCACCACCTTCCACTCCCACCCCCTCGCCCCTTCATCGTTGGTACTATGGCGGACTCTACGGCAGTTGGTGCTGCAGCCGCTCCATTCAAACTTTCATCGTTTGCCAGCGGAGAGGCGTTTGCTTGGTTTCAGCGCGCAGAAGTCCAGTTTCGTATCAGGGGCGTGACTCGCTCAACCACCAAAGCGGATTATGTTCTCGCGGCGATACCCGAGGACACCTTCCCAGAAATATCCGACTGGCTTTGTGAACAAGGAGACACCCCAATAGTGTATGACGCCCTCAAAACATACCTTCTGCAGCAGTACTCGCTGTCGCCAGCCGCCCGTATAGCAAAGCTTTTTCAGCTCTCGCAACAACCGTTGGGGGACCAAAGGGCTTCGCTTTCCCTCAGGGAAATGACCAGTATCGCTCGCCTTCAACCTGCCGCAGACGGCTCTCCTCGTGAGGTGAACCTACTTCGTGCCCTTTGGATACGCCGTTTACCCGAACCTGTACGCGCTGCCATACCCAATGTCGATAGTTTACCCATAAAGGACTTGATGACCAAAGCCGACGCCCTTATGGACAGCCACTTCCAGACCTCCATCAAAGCCTCCACCCCTGACGACGAAGATGCCTATTCAACGTCAAGCGAAGCTGACATGAATGCTGTAGGACATACACGCCTACCCCGTGACGTGCCGAAGAGGCGACAAAGCCGCCCACCACCCACCAATCGCTCACGCCCCAACGAACGACTTCTACAGCCACTTACTACCTCCCATCCGCCGCAGTTTTGCTACTACCACTTCAGGTTCGGGGCAACCGCGAAGAAATGTGCCAAGGATTGTCAGTGGCCAAAAAACGTGTAAGTAGGCCATCGCTTGTGGCGGTGGCCTCTCATGTTTCTAATCTTTTCTTTTTACAGGATGCGTGCGATTTTTGGTAGACACGGGTGCTTGTCGTTCTCTTTTGCCAAGGAAAATCTTCAAGGCACGACGTAGTCTGTCTACATCTGCCGACGTCCGCTTGGTAGCTGCCAACGAATCTGCGCTACCCACCTACGGTTACGAGAACCTCACATTATCGTTCGGAAACGGTAAATTCAATTGGAAGTTTCTCGTTGCTGACGTCACAATGCCAATCCTCAGTGCGGATTTCCTCTCTCATTTCCACCTTCTGGTCGATGTCGCCCACCGACGATTGGTCAACGCAGACTCGTACTTGTCGACACCTCTTCAACCCGCCCCCTCTAACCTCAATCTCCACATCAGCGCACCCACGGATGCCTACGCCCACCTCCTCACGTCGTACCCGGAAGTTTTCCGTCCAGAACTTCGCCAAATGCCCACGGTTCCTGCCAAGCACGGGATTTATCACCATATCAAGACTACGGGACCCGCAGTCTTCGCAAAATTCAGACGTCTGGCACCAGAACGATTGGCAGCCGCCAAACAGACGTTCGCCGAAATGGAGGAAATGGGCCTTTGCCAAAAGGCCTCCAGCCCATGGTCGTCACCCTTACACATCGTTCTGAAGAAAGATGGCTCCCTCCGTCCGTGCGGGGATTACAGGCGCCTGAACATGCAAACAAAACCGGATCACTACCGTCTCCGAAACATTGCCAACGTGACCTCCTACCTGCATAAAGCGAAGGTTTTCTCTACGCTCGACCTCCTGAAGGGGTATTATCAGGTGCCTATGAACCCAGAAGACATCCCCAAGACTGCCATCACCACTCCGTTTGGTACATACACCTTCAATTACTCCTCATTTGGCCTTAGTAATGCTGGGGCAACGTTTCAACGCCTCATGGATGGCATCTTAGGGGACCTCCCTTTCTCTGTATGTTATGTGGACGACATACTTGTGTTCTCCTCCTCAAAAGAGGAACACCTCCGTCACCTGCGCATCGTGCTCGACCGCCTGCAACAAAATGGCCTTGTAGTCCGGTACGACAAGTGTACCTTTGGCGCCAACGAAGTGTCGTTCTTAGGGCACCACATCACTCCTGAAGGAGTCCATCCCCTCCCTGAGAAGGTAGCAGCCGTTCAGAACTTCCCCGCACCCTCGACCGTCAAAACTCTGCAGGAATTCTTGGGCATGATCAACTAATATCACCGTTTTCTGCCAGCCATTGCCGCCACTCTTGCTCCCCTCTACGCCTCCCTCAAGGGCAAGCTAAAGGACCTGAAGTGGGGTCCCCTTCAAGAAGCAGCCTTCTGCAATGCAAAGAAGGCCCTATCAACTGCTGCGGCTCTCACTTTTCCTATCCCACACGCCCCTCTCCTTCTCTCCACCGATGCCAGCGACGTCGCTATTGGTGCAGTACTCGAGCAGGTGGTCAAAGGCTCGCCCCGCCCATTGGTCTTCTTTAGCAGAAAACTGTCCAAGGCAGAATCGGGTTATTCTACCTTCGATCGAGAATTGCTGGCGGTGCACTTGGCTGTCCGTCACTTTCGCCATTTCTTAGAAGGTACGCCCTTCGTCATTCGCACAGACCACATGCCTTTGGTGCACGCCTTCACTCGACAGTCTGACGCCTGGTCCACCCGTCAACGCCGACATCTCTCCGCCGTGGCTGAATACAATTGCACCCTCCAATACGTCCCTGGGAAAATGAATCCCGTTGCCGATGCCCTGTCAAGAAACACGTTGGCTGCCGTTCAACTGGGATTGGATTACAACGCCCTGGCTGAAGCCCAACGACAGGATCCAGAGTATCAAGCTTGTAGAACATCCTGCACGTCCCTCCGTTGGGAAGACTTTCCCCTTGAAGACTCCAACACCACCCTCCTCTGTGACGTCAGTACTGGTAGACCGCGACCTTGGATTCCTGCTCCCATGCGCCGACAGGTGTTTGATTTCATTCACGGCCTTTCACATCCCTCGTGCCGTTCTACTGCACAGCTGCTGAAGGCAAAGTTCATTTGGCACGGCATTTCTAAGGATGCTAAGGATTGGGTCCGCGCCTGTACTTCTTGCCAAACTTCCAAAGTACATCGACACACGGATTCAGGAGTGGGCACCTTTCCTCAACCTCAGCGTCATTTCGCACACATTCACGTCAACGTTGTAGGCCTCCTACCCACATCACAAGGACATCGTTACCTGTTTACCGTCATCGACCGCTCCACTCGTTGGCCTGAAGCCATTCCCATGGAAACTGCAACGTCCGCCTCATGTACATCTGCCTTACTCACTGGATGGATTTCAAGATTCGGTATCCCCGAGCATATTACTTCTGACAGGGGAACCACTTTCACCTCTCAATTGTGGATGTCATTAGCGAATCTCCTGGGCATCACCCTACATCAGACAACGGCCTACAACCCCGCTGCCAATGGAATGGTTGAACGTTTTCATCGCACCCTCAAAGCAGCTTTGATATCCCGCTGCAAGGATTGCAACTGGTTTACTCAGCTTCCCTGGGTCCTCCTGGGACTAAGGACCACTCCTAAAGACGCCCTCGACGTATCAGCAGCTGAAATGGTGTATGGCGACCCTTTGGTCGTCCCTGCCGAACTTTTTCCTTCTACAACCTCCTACGATGATTTCCAGCGCATACGTCACGTCGTGGGAAAATTTACTCTATGCCGCCAGACTTACAAGCCCCCAGCGAAGCATCACATACCAACAGACTTGCGCTCTGTAACGCACGTCTTCCTGCGCAATGACACCACCAAGCCACCGCTAACGCCCCCTTACAGGGGCCCTTTCCTTGTGATCCGACGCAGTCCGAAAGCATTCCTACTAAACATTCGTGGCAAAGAAGACTGGGTCTCCATTGATCGTCTAAAACTTGCTTATGTACTGCCAGATGACCCGCCTACAGTTCGCCTCTCTAGATCAGGGCGTCCTATTTAACATGTACAGTATGTCATTTTTAGGGGGGAGCCATGTACAAACCGTGTGTCACATGATCGTACGCAAAATATTTTGTATGTATTATGCTTGTATCTGCGCTCTTCCCTCGCACTAAAAAGAACCAGAATAAACATGTCTGCGTGTTTCCTCTCTAACATTGTCTGTTTCTCGAACATGAAAATTCCTGTTGCCTTGAGGTTTTGTATATAAGGGAAAGTGTTCTTTAATAAAGTTACTCAGTTGATTGCATCCTGCCCTTGAGTCATAACCTTTCTCTCGGCCGTCACAGTACCAGGGTTAAAAGAATAACCCTGGGTAGTACTAGTACTGCATTGGATCCTTTTCTGGCCACGGTAGATTTTTCCTTTACCTAAACATACACCCAATAGTGTGGCCTATTCTGTACACATTCTCTTCTTTCCTTATACACCTGACAACAATAAGATGAACGGAACATTCTTCTTCAATCAAGGGGTTAACTATTGAACGGTATTTATTCAATGGCTACTTTACACCTGGTAAGCGTTAAAGAGACTCTTAGCTATGGCAAGCTTCTAGGTGAAGGGCACTTCAAAGTTAAACCATTGTTCTCAAGTCTTGGGTAGTACCATAGCCTCTGTACTATGGTCTTCTGCTGTCTTGGGTTAGAGTTCCTTTGCTTGAGGGAGCACTCAGGTACGCTATTCTATCTGCTTCCTTGTTTCCTCCGCACTCTGGGCTATTATCCTTGTTGGAGCCCTGAGGATCTTGGATTTCCAACTAGGGTTTTAGCTTAGCTAGTAATGATAATAAATGATAGTACAATATCTGATATTTTTACATATTTGTTTAAAGATCTAGTTTATTTTTGTATTCTTATCTAATACCTAGATCTGTATTGTCCTGTACTTTAATCTAATTTGCATTTCCCTCTAGGTCATAAAAATAATGGCCGCACATTTATCAAGGCATGAAAATCGGGTAAGACGATGTATAAAGAAAAGATGTGTATATTGTCACATACATATTTTTTATTATTCTTACCGGTCACCCTAATCGTCTTGCTCCTACTGGTCATCTTCATCATCAAATAAAAAGTAGATGAAGATTGTCAGATTTATTTTACCTGTGAGGTAGGGGAGAGAGATATCTTACTCTAGGTTCTCAAAGGCTTCCTTCTTTTGTGCATGTAACTTATTGCACGGAATAGTACTTGAAAAGACGTATTTTGTTATTAATTTCCATAACACTTTATCTTCCTTTGCAATACAGAGGCAAAACTCAATAATTGTCATATAATTTTATCAAGCTGAAATAATATTTTTCGAATATTTATTTATTTATTTATTCTTTTTTTTTTTTACATTATTCTTCAATTATGGACTTCTTCGTCGTGAATATAAATAATATTCGGATTAACTGCAAAAAATCTTTGTAAGTATATAAATGGAACATTATTTGAAATGCAAATTTCTTTATCACTACATAATAAATCGATATAATATTATATACCTTAACCGGACCAGTTTATTATTTTGCCGTTACTCATTTGATGAAAAAAATATGCTATTTCTTTTTTTATACACAAACTAAATTAATATACTATTTTTCACGTACTTGAAAACACCTTTAGAACTTAAAATAATTGCATTAAGCTTGACTTCACTTTTTGGCAGATATGATTTTTTCGCTAATATAGGTCATTTGGAGAAGTAGCCTTTTGCTGGAAAAGGCATATACAGGTTCTTCATACACTTTTTAAAAATACTGAAAACAATTTATATACTTCGAGACTACCCATTACTTTTAAACGCGCACACATGTTCAATTAAACAGACATAAACCTACCTGCACGAACACACACACACACACACACTTATATGCATGAAACATACCAACCGAGTAATATGATGTAATAAAGAATGAATCCTTGTTTTGCTTTCAGAATAGTTACGTACATACATGATTAATTGTTCAGCCATAGCTTTACGGAAAGTTTAATATATTGTAGACATTTGGAGGATTAATGAAATAGATTCCGAGTCATGCAAAGTCAATTCATTTTGATAAATTTATAATTATATGTAGGTTTCAATCTATATTAAACATTGGAAATATTAGATTTAAGAACCAGAATGATACAAGTTGATTTTGATACGACTTCTTGTCTTGTCTAATTAAAGTTTTACTGAGGGAAATAAAGCATCGTCTTTACTGACACGACGTCCAGTGGCTGTGTCAGGGAAGTGGAAACGCAAAACTCTCAGACGACATCAAGAAATGGAAGAAGACAAATATGTAGTGCGAAGAGCTTGATCAAAGTGGGCTTAGCGGTGAAGAATAGAAGGATATAGAGGGTGAAGTTTCGGAGAACAGAGAGAGAGAGAGAGAGAGAGAGAGAGAGAGAGAGAGAGAGAGAGAGAGAGAGAGGGAAGGGGGTGTGAAAGATATATATAAAAAAAATCTTTAACTATGATTATGAGATTACATAAACAAACACTAATACTTGATCAACTGCATTCTTAGTTATAACACACATAAAATAGAATATTTTCAGGAGAATCGCTATAATGAGAAAATTAAAATGAAACAAGTTGGGAGTAAATTTCAAACCCTGAAATATAATCGGATTCTCTCTGACAGAATTCGAGTCCTTCTTCGACCCTTCTGTGATGGCGTTATTATTATTATTATTATTATTATTATTATTATTATTATTATTATTAGCTAAGCTACAACCCTAGTTTGAAAACTAGGATACTACAACTAAAGGGCTCAAAAACAAAAAAAGATAGCCCAGTGAGGAAAGGAAATAAATAAATGCTAGAGCAGTAATGAACAATTAGAATAATAATTATTAAAACAGTAACATCATTAAAACCGATATTTCATATAGAAATTATAAAAAGAGACTTATGTCAGCCTGTTTATCTTCAAAACAATTTGCTGCCAGTTTGAACTTTTGAAGTTCTATTGTTGGACGAAGGAGTGGTTCATATCTATGATGCATCATTTCAGTGAGGGACTTCAAGAGAAGATCTTCAGTTAAGAGATTTTTCTGAATATTTTATGATTTCTTAAGGTTTTAAGTGACGAAATTTCTCAGATTTCTGATTCCTAGTATGCCAGAAGATAAGGAATCAGCTACATTAAGTAGAAACTAAACATAGAATACCAGAAGGCTATTGCTCAAAGTATAGAAATTCTTAAGAATTACTAAAAACGAAAATGTTAATCCTTTGTACTACAGTAGTCACCACTCCTATCAGATTCAGGGAATACCTTCATTATAATATATTCGATAAAGAGAATCAAATGAAGATATGAAGTTTCAAGTGAAATGTAACATTAGATAGATTTTCTTACAATAGTAAAACTAATGGGAAAAAAGACATCCACATAACTGGGAAGGTCTTACGCACACGTGATTAGTTTTTCAATCTTGATCTAATGACATTCTCTCTCTCTCTCTCTCTCTCTCTCTCTCTCTCTCTCTCTCTCTCTCTCTCTCTCTCTGCGCAAAAGTTCCCATTTTTCGAAAAAGATCTTTACTCTCTCCATTTATATGGTAATTTCGTTGTTCGTTGGCGATGAAGATTTAAGAATATGCCTTATACAAAAAGCTTTTGGAGCAGATAAAACTTTCCATGTTTTCGTTATTCCTTTCTGATGCCTTTAATCCTCACCCGAGTGAATCGGTGACTTCTGCAATTGATTGGATGAAAGACAATTACCTTCTCATAAAGAGTCAGTTGTAAAACTGCACTCCATTTTGATTTTGTTTATAAATTTCAAGAACAGTTTATGGTGCCTAAAGTATACCTTCAATAAACTGATGAGATAATGATGTTGATGACTGAACTTGATTTTCAATTATTATTATTATCATTATTATTATTATTAGTATTATTATTTATATGTATTTTTATTTCATCTTTTATCATTATTATTTTTATTATTATTATTATTATTATTATTATTATTATTATTATTATTATTATTATTATTATTATTATTATTATTATTATTATTATTATAGTCGTGAATGAAGTGACCCAGTCATTCCCTAACCATAGATTCCGGAGCGAGGGTAGAGGTTGGGTGGTGAATCAGCTGATATATTCAAATGATATTTTAGTTATGATTTAAAATGTATATATATATATATATATATATATATATATATATATATATATATATATATATATATATATATATATAAATATATATATATATATATATATATATATATATATATATATATATATATATACTGTATATATATATGCATATATATATATATATATATATATATATATATATATATATATATATATATATATATATGTATATATATATATGTATGTATATATATATGTATATATATATATATATATATATATATATATATATATATATATATATATATATATATATATATATATATATATATATATAAGCTTTTTCTATGCCAATTTTTATATTCATACTTGCTACAGGGTGCCCTGGCTGTCCCTTTTGTTCGTAAGTGACGAGTTTTAGCTAAAAATCAGTGAGGAGTAGCAAACTACTGCTAGTGTTTTACAGATATCTAAATTATTTTCGTAGGGTTTGATTGTTGTAATGCTAACTAAATTCAAATAAATTTTCGTTTTGATACTTGCCATATAAAAGTCACAGTAGCCATTTTTTTTTTTTTTTTTTTATATCCGCGGAAGGCCGATTTTCGGCGATACTGTAAATTACTCGTATACTTCACAAATCTAAATGAAATTTTCGCGGATTATGAGATGGATATAAACTTTGTCTATGACAGTTTTCATGTTGATATATGCCATAGAAAAGCCACAACAAACGTTTATTTTGGTATGGGGTGAATGATTTTGCTGCGGAGTAAATTGTTCCTAGAATAATTCAGTTGATATTTTCGGCTGCTGGGTCAATAACTCCTATACCAATAAATATGTTGAAATAAAATTCCAAGGAAGTATTGAGATATATAAGCTTTGTTTCTGCTAATTGTCATGCTCATACCTGTTATAAGCATGCCCTGGCGATCACTTTTGCTCATAACGGACGATTTTTAGCTATAAAATTAGTGAGGAGCTGCAAACTACTCCTCGAGTTTTACAGATATCCAAATGATTTTCACAAGGTTTGCTAGGTGTTTTATGAAATGCCTACATTCAAATTTTTGAACTGATACTTCCCATAGAAACGTTACAGTAGTTTTTTTTTTTATTTATATCAGAAGGAGGCCGATTTTTGGCGGTGCCGTAAATAACTCGTAGAATACTTCACATATCTAAATAAAATTTTCAGGGATTTATAGGATGGATATTTACTTTTTCCGCACCAATTTTCATATAGATATCTGCCACAGAAAAGCCACAGCAAACATTTCTTTCAGTATGAGTTGAATGGTGATTTTTGGCGGTGGAGTACATTGTTCCTAGAACAATTCACATATCCAAATGAAAATTTCAGGGATTGAAGGGAAACATAGTTTCTCTGTTCCTGCCAAATTCCATGGTAATATCTACAATTGAAAAGATACAGCTATCATATAACGTTCTTAAATATGTTGTTAAAGTTTGTTTCCGAGATCTCAAAAACTGGAAGGCCCAGATCCCTGATCTTAGTGGCATATGATGGCCTATATATTTATCTAGGGTTACCTTAACTTTTGTAGTGACTGCTTAATTACTTTTTTTTTAATATAGATTTTTAACTATTTTTGACATTGCAGAAATCGTGACTTTGGCAATTTCTCCATGAAATACTGGTTTTTGGTCATAGCATGCTATACTAGACTACCCCAAACATATGCATAAAATCTCCAAATCAAATATCAAATTTGACCTTGACCCTCATTTTGAAGGTCATATGGCTATTTCATGGAAAAAATTTGACGTGGGCTAAAAGTGATGTTTTGTTGTCTCCCCCCCCCCCCCCCCTCCACATTCGCACATCCTCTTTCAGAATATGGGGTTATATTTAACCCGTGACCTTCACATGACCTTGTAAGGGCCCATTGTCTTCAAGTTCAAAGGTCAATTTCGCTTTATTTGTCATTTTTGCTTATGTTTTACCTCTATATACCTGCTATTATACAGATAAATTGCTTTAGAATAGTTTACTAACATAACTCAAAATTTAGTCAAGAGGT
>NC_090744.1:90924512-90927012 GCF_036898095.1 Palaemon carinicauda
ATATATATATATATATATATATATAATATATATATATATATATATATATATATATAATTTTCGTCAAAGCTGATATATCAAGGGCCGCCTTAGTGCAAGAGCCCGTGTCTTTCTATAAGCAAGGTGATCTAAAACGAACGAACGGTCGAAAGCCGATATTCGTCCTAAATCCACTATTGTATTCCCAACACCAATACACAAGGCAAGAGCAAGGACAATATCAACTATGATACTAATGAGAACTGAAACAACAATAAAGAGAAATTGCAACAACCAAACAGCATGAATAAATAAAGTAACAACAACTGCAGACATAATCAAAACAACAAAAGCAGAATCCATTTTATGTGACATATTCTATTTATCTAATATTACAATTGAAAGCTTTTTTGCCAGTTAGAGTTTATGTAGGAAAAAAGCCGTTATTTCCTGGAGTCAGAGGTGCACTGCTCCCTCAGGACACATTTCGGTAGGAACCACCAGGTCTTTTAAACATTCATATTCCTTCTTCCCTTGCTATCTTTACTCTTTATTTTCTTCTTTGGCATTTCTTTGTCTATTAATTTATAGCGGTTTTTGCTTTCTTTTTTTCCTCATATGTATCTATTTTTCATTATTATCTTTCTTTTATCCTTTCCTTCTTCATTTTGTTCTTTATTCTTAATTTTGGTTTCGCATTTCTTGTATTTTCTTAATGGTGATCTTTCATAATTTTCTCAATTTTTTTTTTAACATATTTTACGGTTATCCTTCTTAACTTACTTCCTTTTCTATTCTCTTGTGCATTTTATTTTTGCCTGATATATTTACAATTACCACCTCTATTTGTTTACAACTGTTTTATTGCTATTTGTTAAGTGCTTTGTTGTTTTCGCATTTACTTATTCCTGAAACTCAGAACAAGTTGCGTAGTATTTATTCTTTTCAAATAAATATCTTGTAATCTTCATACGTTAATTATGAACAGACTCATGACAGGGCAACTGGGTTCAGTTCAGACTATTGCTATAACCCTTTGGGCTCTTGGTAGGTAGTCCCCTGTTGTCGTTTTAAGCTCTCTGTCACTTGGAGGAACTGGAGCAGTGAGAATTTTTAGTTCATCGAAAGTATTTCTTAAACGTATGTTATACCCATGAAAAAGGGGTAATTACTATCAATTGTGTATCATTTCAAAGCTAAAGACATGTTCTTCTCTATATGTTAAAATGGACATGAAAGGATATATATATATATATATATATATATATATATATATATATATATATATATATATATATATATATATATATATATATATATATATGTATAGGTGTAATTCCAAGTGAAATTAGAAGTTTTATAGCCAGTGTTAGCGACACTGGATAAGGCATTGAGCCTATAAAAGTTGCCAAATTGTAATTTTGATGTAGCACGAGACCAAAATAAATATAGTCGATCTTGTATCTCGAAGTGTTGAACTTCACAAGTTCTTTCATACATGATGAAAATATATAATATCGTAAATATTTTTCAATAAAAAAACATATACAAACACCACATTTTCTGAAAGATATGTAGTAAAAAGTTTTATGCTGTACGGCAACCAGCGATCGTCAACGACCTAGACACACGCTGGACAGAAATGAAGCATGGTCAGTGCGATTGCACCTAAAGCAGACTACCTCTGCCTTCTTTTCATTTGTTTTGTCGTTTATCTTACTTTTTTGGTTTGTGTTTATACCAATGGATTTTTATATGACAGTAACATTGCAAGTTATAAAACAAGAATATTCATTCATTACCCGTAGCCTTACCATAATCCTACCTAAACACACAAAATACAAAAGACCTCTCTCTCCCTCTCTCTCTCTCTCTCTCTGTATATATATATATATATATATATATATATATATATATATATATATATATATATATATATATATATAATATTTGTCCTTATGAAACAATCTTTCGCACTATTTTTCGTTCTAGATACATGAAAAAATTTCTATTGCATAATTTTTTTTGCTTACTGCTGTTCAGCCAATTATGTATGTATTGTTACATTAACTATTTTATCGGAGGGAGAGAGAGAGAGAGAGAGAGAGAGAGAGAGAGAGAGAGAGAGAGAGAGAGAGCTGCATGCGGAAGGTTATCAGGAGGGTGTGGAAGACGGTGGGGAGTCGAGATGCCGAGTTCATGATCAAACATGAGGTTTGGTACCGCGAGGGCTACGGTTGGTCTGGGGGAGGGGGGGGGGGGGTTTCCTATCACAATTGGGCCTTATAAAATGACAGACAATTACGTACTATCAAATAATATTTCATACTTGTTGATAGAAAAATCGGTGCTACTATAGTGTGAGGTCTACCGCCATATTACGCCTACCTAGGTAGAGGGTGAGGTCTACCGCGTGACCACCGTCCCAGAGCCCCGCACCTAACCATAAAAAAACGTGACCTGTCCACGTGAAACTACCCATATAAAAGGAAGCAAATGGAGCTCCTAAATCTTGCTACTG
>NC_090744.1:90942012-90957012 GCF_036898095.1 Palaemon carinicauda
AAACACCTAGCAAACCTTGTGAAAATCATTTGGATATCTGTAAAACTCGAGGAGTAGTTTGCAGCTCCTCACTAATTTTATAGCTAAAAATCGTCCGTTATGAGCAAAAGTGATCGCCAGGGCATGCTTATAACAGGTATGAGCATGACAATTAGCAGAAACAAAGCTTATATATCTCAATACTTCCTTGGAATTTTATTTCAACATATTTATTGGTATAGGAGTTATTGACCCAGCAGCCGAAAATATCAACTGAATTATTCTAGGAACAATTTACTCCGCAGCAAAATCATTCACCCCATACCAAAATAAACGTTTGTTGTGGCTTTTCTATGGCATATATCAACATGAAAACTGTCATAGACAAAGTTTATATCCATCTCATAATCCGCGAAAATTTCATTTAGATTTGTGAAGTATACGAGTAATTTACAGTATCGCCGAAAATCGGCCTCCCGCGGATATAAAAAAAAAAAAAAAAAAAAAAAAAAAAAATGGCTACTGTGACTTTTATATGGCAAGTATCAAAACGAAAATTTATTTGAATTTAGTTAGCATTACAACAATCAAACCCTACGAAAATAATTTAGATATTTGTAATACACTAGCAGTAGTTTGCTACTCCTCACTGATTTTTAGCTAAAACTCGTCACTTACGAACAAAAGGGACAGCCAGGGCACCCTGTAGCAAGTATGAATATAAAAATTGGCATAGGAAAAGCTTATATATATACATATATATATATATATATATATATATATATATATATATATATATATATATATATATATATATATATATACATACATATATATATATATACATATATATATATATATATATATATATATATATATATATATATATATATATATATATATATATGTATGTATATATATATGCATATATATATATATATATATATATATATATATATATATATATATATATATATATATTTATATATATATATATATATATATATATATATATATATATATATATATATATATATATATACATTTTAAATCATAACTAAAATATCATTTGAATATATCAGCTGATTCAGCACCCAACCTCTACCCTCGCTCCGGAATCTATGGTTAGGGAATGACTGGGTCACTTCATTCACGACTATAATAATAATAATAATAATAATAATAATAATAATAATAATAATAATAATAATAATAATAATAATAATAATAATAATAATAATAATAACAATAATAATGATAATAATAATAATAATAATAATAATAATAATAAAAATAAAAATGATAATAATAATAATAATAAAAATAATAATAATAATAATAATAATAATAATAATGATACTATTAATAATAGAAATAAAAGATAAAATACAAATAAAAATACAAATAAAAATAATAATAATAATAATAATAATAATAATAATAATAATAATAATAATAATAATAATAATAATAATAATAACAATAATAATGATAAAAGATGAAATAAAAATACATACAAATAATAATACTAATAATAATAATAATGATAATAATAATAATTGAAAATCAAGTTCAGTCATCAACATCATTATCTCATCAGTTTATTGAAGGTATACTTTAGGCACCATAAACTGTTCTTGAAATTTATAAACAAAATCAAAATGGAGTGCAGTTTTACAACTGACTCTTTATGAGAAGGTAATTGTCTTTCATCCAATCAATTGCAGAAGTCACCGATTCACTCGGGTGAGGATTAAAGGCATCAGAAAGGAATAACGAAAACATGGAAAGTTTTATCTGCTCCAAAAGCTTTTTGTATAAGGCATATTCTTAAATCTTCATCGCCAACGAACAACGAAATTACCATATAAATGGAGAGAGTAAAGATCTTTTTCGAAAAATGGGAACTTTTGCGCAGAGAGAGAGAGAGAGAGAGAGAGAGAGAGAGAGAGAGAGAGAGAGAGAGAGAGAGAGAGAGAGAGAGAGAGAGAGAGAGAGAGAGAGAATGTCATTAGATCAAGATTGAAAAAATAATCACGTGTGCGTAAGACCTTCCCAGTTATGTGGATGTCTTTTTTCCCATTAGTTTTACTATTGTAAGAAAATCTATCTAATGTTACATTTCACTTGAAACTTCATATCTTCATTTGATTCTCTTTATCGAATTTATTATAATGAAGGTATTCCCTGAATCTGATAGGAGTGGTGACTACTGTAGTACAAAGGATTAACATTTTCGTTTTTAGTAATTCTTAAGAATTTCTATACTTTGAGCAATAGCCTTCTGGTATTTTATGTTTAGTTTCTACTTAATGTAGCTGATTCCTTATCTTCTGGCATACTAGGAATCAGAAATCTGAGAAATTTCGTCACTTAAAACCTTAAGAAATCATAAAATATTCAGAAAAATCTCTTAACTGAAGATCTTCTCTTGAAGTCCCTCACTGAAATGATGCATCATAGATATGAACCACTCCTTCGTCCAACAATAGAACTTCAAAAGTTCAAACTGGCAGCAAATTGTTTTGAAGATAAACAGGCTGACATAAGTCTCTTTTTATAATTTCTATATGAAATATCGGTTTTAATGATGTTACTGTTTTAATAATTATTATTCTAATTGTTCATTACTGCTCTAGCATTTATTTATTTCCTTTCCTCACTGGGCTATCTTTTTTTGTTTTTGAGCCCTTTAGTTGTAGTATCCTAGTTTTCAAACTAGGGTTGTAGCTTAGCTAATAACAATAATAATAATAATAATAATAATAATAATAATAATAATAATAATAATAATAATAACGCCATCACAGAAGGGTCGAAGAAGGACTCGAATTCTGTCAGAGAGAATCCGATTATATTTCAGGGTTTGAAATTTACTCCCAACTTGTTTCATTTTAATTTTCTCATTATAGCGATTCTCCTGAAAATATTCTATTTTATGTGTGTTATAACTAAGAATGCAGTTGATCAAGTATTAGTGTTTGTTTATGTAATCTCATAATCATAGTTAAAGATTTTTTTTATATATATCTTTCACACCCCCTTCCCTCTCTCTCTCTCTCTCTCTCTCTCTCTCTCTCTCTCTCTCTGTTCTCCGAAACTTCACCCTCTATATCCTTCTATTCTTCACCGCTAAGCCCACTTTGATCAAGCTCTTCGCACTACATATTTGTCTTCTTCCATTTCTTGATGTCGTCTGAGAGTTTTGCGTTTCCACTTCCCTGACACAGCCACTGGACGTCGTGTCAGTAAAGACGATGCTTTATTTCCCTCAGTAAAACCTTTAATTAGACAAGACAAGAAGTCGTATCAAAATCAACTTGTATCATTCTGGTTCTTAAATCTAATATTTCCAATGTTTAATATAGATTGAAACCTACATATAATTATAAATTTATCAAAATGAATTGACTTTGCATGACTCGGAATCTATTTCATTAATCCTCCAAATGTCTACAATATATTAAACTTTCCGTAAAGCTATGGCTGAACAATTAATCATGTATGTACGTAACTATTCTGAAAGCAAAACAAGGATTCATTCTTTATTACATCATATTACTCGGTTGGTATGTTTCATGCATATAAGTGTGTGTGTGTGTGTGTTCGTGCAGGTAGGTTTATGTCTGTTTAATTGAACATGTGTGCGCGTTTAAAAGTAATGGGTAGTCTCGAAGTATATAAATTGTTTTCAGTATTTTTAATAAGTGTATGAAGAACCTGTATATGCCTTTTCCAGCAAAAGGCTACTTCTCCAAATGACCTATATTAGCGAAAAAATCATATCTGCCAAAAAGTGAAGTCAAGCTTAATGCAATTATTTTAAGTTCTAAAGGTGTTTTCAAGTACGTGAAAAATAGTATATTAATTTGGTTTGTGTATAAAAAAAGAAATAGCATATTTTTTTCATCAAATGAGTAACGGCAAAATAATAAACTGGTCCGGTTAAGGTATATAATATTATATCGATTTATTATGTAGTGATAAAGAAATTTGCATTTCAAATAATGTTCCATTTATATACTTACAAAGATTTTTTGCAGTTAATCCGAATATTATTTATATTCACGACGAAGAAGTCCATAATTGAAGAATAATGTAAAAAAAAAAGAATAAATAAATAAATAAATATTCGAAAAATATTATTTCAGCTTGATAAAATTATATGACAATTATTGAGTTTTGCCTCTGTATTGCAAAGGAAGATAAAGTGTTATGGAAATTAATTACAAAATACGTCTTTTCAAGTACTATTCCGTGCAATAAGTTACATGCACAAAAGAAGGAAGCCTTTGAGAACCTAGAGTAAGATATCTCTCTCCCCTACCTCACAGGTAAAATAAATATGACAATCTTCATCTACTTTTTATTTGATGATGAAGATGACCAGTAGGAGCAAGACGATTAGGGTGACCGGTAAGAATAATAAAAAATATGTATGTGACAATATACACATCTTTTCTTTATACATCGTCTTACCCGATTTTCATGCCTTGATAAATGTGCGGCCATTATTTTTATGACCTAGAGGGAAATGCAAATTAGATTAAAGTACAGGACAATACAGATCTAGGTATTAGATAAGAATACAAAAATAAACTAGATCTTTAAACAAATATGTAAAAATATCAGATATTGTACTATCATTTATTATCATTACTAGCTAAGCTAAAACCCTAGTTGGAAATCCAAGATCCTCAGGGCTCCAACAAGGATAATAGCCCAGAGTGCGGAGGAAACAAGGAAGCAGATAGAATAGCGTACCTGAGTGCTCCCTCAAGCAAAGGAACTCTAACCCAAGACAGCAGAAGACCATAGTACAGAGGCTATGGTACTACCCAAGACTTGAGAACAATGGTTTAACTTTGAAGTGCCCTTCACCTAGAAGCTTGCCATAGCTAAGAGTCTCTTTAACGCTTACCAGGTGTAAAGTAGCCATTGAATAAATACCGTTCAATAGTTAACCCCTTGAGTGAAGAAGAATGTTCCGTTCATCTTATTGTTGTCAGGTGTATAAGGAAAGAAGAGAATGTGTACAGAATAGGCCACACTATTGGGTGTATGTTTAGGTAAAGGAAAAATCTACCGTGGCCAGAAAAGGATCCAATGCAGTACTAGTACTACCCAGGGTTATTCTTTTAACCCTGGTACTGTGACGGCCGAGAGAAAGGTTATGACTCAAGGGCAGGATGCAATCAACTGAGTAACTTTATTAAAGAACACTTTCCCTTATATACAAAACCTCAAGGCAACAGGAATTTTCATGTTCGAGAAACAGACAATGTTAGAGAGGAAACACGCAGACATGTTTATTCTGGTTCTTTTTAGTGCGAGGGAAGAGCGCAGATACAAGCATAATACATACAAAATATTTTGCGTACGATCATGTGACACACGGTTTGTACATGGCTCCCCCCTAAAAATGACATACTGTACATGTTAAATAGGGCGCCCTGATCTAGAGAGGCGAACTGTAGGCGGGTCATCTGGCAGTACATAAGCAAGTTTTAGACGATCAATGGAGACCCAGTCTTCTTTGCCACGAATGTTTAGTAGGAATGCTTTCGGACTGCGTCGGATCACAAGGAAAGGGCCCTGTAAGGGGGCGTTAGCGGTGGCTTGGTGGTGTCATTGCGCAGGAAGACGTGCGTTACAGAGAGCAAGTCTGTTGGTATGTGATGCTTCGCTGGGGGCTTGTAAGTCTGGCGGCATAGAGTAAATTTTCCCACGACGTGACGTATGCGCTGGAAATCATCGTAGGAGGTTGTAGAAGGAAAAAGTTCGGCAGGGACGACCAAAGGGTCGCCATACACCATTTCAGCTGCTGATACGTCGAGGGCGTCTTTAGGAGTGGTCCTTAGTCCCAGGAGGACCCAGGGAAGCTGAGTAAACCAGTTGCAATCCTTGCAGCGGGATATCAAAGCTGCTTTGAGGGTGCGATGAAAACGTTCAACCATTTCATTGGCAGCGGGGTTGTAGGCCGTTGTCTGATGTAGGGTGATGCCCAGGAGATTCGCTAATGACATCCACAATTGAGAGGTGAAAGTGGTTCCCCTGTCAGAAGTAATATGCTCGGGGATACCGAATCTTGAAATCCATCCAGTGAGTAAGGCAGATGTACATGAGGCGGACGTTGCAGTTTCCATGGGAATGGCTTCAGGCCAACGAGTGGAGCGGTCGATGACGGTAAACAGGTAACGATGTCCTTGTGATGTGGGTAGGAGGCCTACAACGTTGACGTGAATGTGTGCGAAATGACGCTGAGGTTGAGGAAAGGTGCCCACTCCTGAATCCGTGTGTCGATGTACTTTGGAAGTTTGGCAAGAAGTACAGGCGCGGACCCAATCCTTAGCATCCTTAGAAATGCCGTGCCAAATGAACTTTGCCTTCAGCAGCTGTGCAGTAGAACGGCACGAGGGATGTGAAAGGCCGTGAATGAAATCAAACACCTGTCGGCGCATGGGAGCAGGAATCCAAGGTCGCGGCCTACCAGTACTGACGTCACAGAGGAGGGTGGTGTTGGAGTCTTCGAGGGGAAAGTCTTCCCAACGGAGGGACGTGCAGGATGTTCTACAAGCTTGATACTCTGGATCCTGTCGTTGGGCTTCAGCCAGGGCGTTGTAATCCAATCCCAGTTGAACGGCAGCCAACGTGTTTCTTGACAGGGCATCGGCAACGGGATTCATTTTCCCAGGGACGTATTGGAGGGTGCAATTGTATTCAGCCACGGCGGAGAGATGTCGGCGTTGACGGGTGGACCAGGCGTCAGACTGTCGAGTGAAGGCGTGCACCAAAGGCATGTGGTCTGTGCGAATGACGAAGGGCGTACCTTCTAAGAAATGGCGAAAGTGACGGACAGCCAAGTGCACCGCCAGCAATTCTCGATCGAAGGTAGAATAACCCAATTCTGCCTTGGACAGTTTTCTGCTAAAGAAGACCAATGGGCGGGGCGAGCCTTTGACCACCTGCTCGAGTACTGCACCAATAGCGACGTCGCTGGCATCGGTGGAGAGAAGGAGAGGGGCGTGTGGGATAGGAAAAGTGAGAGCCGCAGCAGTTGATAGGGCCTTCTTTGCATTGCAGAAGGCTGCTTCTTGAAGGGGACCCCACTTCAGGTCCTTTAGCTTGCCCTTGAGGGAGGCGTAGAGGGGAGCAAGAGTGGCGGCAATGGCTGGCAGAAAACGGTGATATTAGTTGATCATGCCCAAGAATTCCTGCAGAGTTTTGACGGTCGAGGGTGCGGGGAAGTTCTGAACGGCTGCTACCTTCTCAGGGAGGGGATGGACTCCTTCAGGAGTGATGTGGTGCCCTAAGAACGACACTTCGTTGGCGCCAAAGGTACACTTGTCGTACCGGACTACAAGGCCATTTTGTTGCAGGCGGTCGAGCACGATGCGCAGGTGACGGAGGTGTTCCTCTTTTGAGGAGGAGAACACAAGTATGTCGTCCACATAACATACAGAGAAAGGGAGGTCCCCTAAGATGCCATCCATGAGGCGTTGAAACGTTGCCCCAGCATTACTAAGGCCAAATGAGGAGTAATTGAAGGTGTATGTACCAAACGGAGTGGTGATGGCAGTCTTGGGGATGTCTTTTGGGTTCATAGGCACCTGATAATACCCCTTCAGGAGGTCGAGCGTAGAGAAAACCTTCGCTTTATGCAGGTAGGAGGTCACGTCGGCAATGTTTCGGAGACGGTAGTGATCCGGTTTTGTTTGCATGTTCAGGCGCCTGTAATCCCCGCACGGACGGAGGGAGCCATCTTTCTTCAGAACGATGTGTAAGGGTGACGACCATGGGCTGGAGGCCTTTTGGCAAAGGCCCATTTCCTCCATTTCGGCGAACGTCTGTTTGGCGGCTGCCAATCGTTCTGGTGCCAGACGTCTGAATTTTGCGAAGACTGCGGGTCCCGTAGTCTTGATATGGTGATAAATCCTGTGCTTGGCAGGAACCGTGGGCGTTTGGCGAAGTTCTGGACGGAAAACTTCCGGGTACGACGTGAGGAGGTGGGCGTAGGCATCCGTGGGTGCGCTGATGTGGAGATTGAGGTTAGAGGGGGCGGGTTGAAGAGGTGTCGACAAGTACGAGTCTGCGTTGACCAATCGTCGGTGGGCGACATCGACCAGAAGGTGGAAATGAGAGAGGAAATCCGCACTGAGGATTGGCATTGTGACGTCAGCAACGAGAAACTTCCAATTGAATTTACCGTTTCCGAACGATAATGTGAGGTTCTCGTAACCGTAGGTGGGTATCGCAGATTCGTTGGCAGCTACCAAGCGGACGTCGGCAGATGTAGACAGACTACGTCGTGCCTTGAAGATTTTCCTTGGCAAAAGAGAACGACAAGCACCCGTGTCTACCAAAAATCGCACGCATCCTGTAAAAAGAAAAGATTAGAAACATGAGAGGCCACCGCCACAAGCGATGGCCTACTTACACGTTTTTTGGCCACTGACAATCCTTGGCACATTTCTTCGCGGTTGCCCCGAACCTGAAGTGGTAGTAGCAAAACTGCGGCGGATGGGAGGTAGTAAGTGGCTGTAGAAGTCGTTCGTTGGGGCGTGAGCGATTGGTGGGTGGTGGGCGGCTTTGTCGCCTCTTCGGCACGTCACGGGGTAGGCGTGTATGTCCTACAGCATTCATGTCAGCTTCGCTTGACGTTGAATAGGCATCCTCGTCGTCAGGGGTGGAGGCTTTGATGGAGGTCTGGAAGTGGCTGTCCATAAGGGCGTCGGCTTTGGTCATCAAGTCCTTTATGGGTAAACTATCGACATTGGGTATGGCAGCGCGTACAGGTTCGGGTAAACGGCGTATCCAAAGGGCACGAAGTAGGTTCACCTCACGAGGAGAGCCGTCTGCGGCAGGTTGAAGGCGAGCGATACTGGTCATTTCCCTGAGGGAAAGCGAAGCCCTTTGGTCCCCCAACGGTTGTTGCGAGAGCTGAAAAAGCTTTGCTATACGGGCGGCTGGCGACAGCGAGTACTGCTGCAGAAGGTATGTTTTGAGGGCGTCATACGCTATTGGGGTGTCTCCTTGTTCACAAAGCCAGTCGGATATTTCTGGGAAGGTGTCCTCGGGTATCGCCGCGAGAACATAATCCGCTTTGGTGGTTGAGCGAGTCACGCCCCTGATACGAAACTGGACTTCTGCGCGCTGAAACCAAGCAAACGCCTCTCCGCTGGCAAACGATGAAAGTTTGAATGGAGCGGCTGCAGCACCAACTGCCGTAGAGTCCGCCATAGTACCAACGATGAAGGGGCGAGGGGGTGGGAGTGGAAGGTGGTGGGAGCGAGTCGACTTCCGTGGTCACCAATGTGACGGGCCGAGAGAGGGTTGTGAACTCAAAGGCAGGATGCAATTAACTGAGTTGTTTATTAAGGAACACTCTCCTTTATATACAAAACCTCAAGGCAACAGGACATAACATGTTCGAGAAACAGACAATGTTACAGAGCAAAACCGGAGACATGATCATTCAGGTTCTTTTTAGTGCGAGGGAAGAGCGCAGATACAAGCATAATATATACAAAATAATTATGTACAATTGTGTGACACACGGTTGGTACACTGCCATCTAATATGGTAATAAAGGCCTTTTGTTATATGACAACCGGGGATGGAAAATACGGCATTCATACGCCTCATGATTTCGGTCATATTATTCTTGTTTTCATCCGTTAGTTAGACATTTAATGATAACTAACGGTTATGGTTCTATCCCAGTGCCCAAGAGGGTAAAATTACGCTCTCGATATTAGATCATAACACCATTGAAACTTCTTTATTGCCGTCCTAAGCTACAGAGGAACTACGAAATTATGATTAAAAAGGTTTTATGTTTACCGATAGATTATGAGTCCGCCGTTTTGCTTTTATAGCTAAGATTAAAATTAAATTGCAATGTAATATCCTCTTTTCAGATAATAACGTAGTTGAATGAATATCTTATTCATGAAAAGGAAAAAAAAATTCCCATTGGTCTTCCTTGTCTTCTTTAACGCTAGAGCTACGCTAAGGTAAAATTTAGAAGAGGCTGGAAAGAAAAAAAGAAAAAAAAAAGGAAGCTTAACGGTGGTAAAGTAGAAGTGCATAAAGCAATGTCTGTGCGCACGTGTGTGTAAGCTAAACTTCAATATATTTCCCCTCGATCTATAGTGTTGGGTAGTGCCATCACCCATGTCCTGTAGCCTACCATGTCTTGGGTTAGAATTCTCTCGCTTGAGAGTACATTTACGCACAATAATCAGTTTATTTACTTATTTCCTTCCCTCACTGGGCTATTTTTGTTGTTGGAACTTTTGGTCTTATGGCATCCTGCGTTTCCAAATAGGGTTAGCTTATAATAATAATAATAATAATAATAATAATAATAATAATAATAATAATAATAATAATAATAATAATAACTAGCTGAACTCAGGACGGATATAGTTTATGAGATCGGGATTGTCCCTCATTGATGTCGCTCACTATCACGCAGTTCACTGTAATGTTACTACATTTAACATCATATTTAAGAAGGCTACATTATAACTGTGTCTTTTCAATTGTAGATATTACCTTGGAATTTGGCAGGAACAGAGAAATAGTATTTCCCCTCAATCCCTCAAATTTTCATCTGGATATGTGAATTATTCTAGGAACAATTTACTCCACCGCCATAAATAACCTTTCAACCCATACTGAAGTAAATGTTTGTTGTGGCTTTTCTAGGGCAGATATCAACATAAAAATTGGCATAGACAAAATAGATATCCACCCCAAATATCCCTGAAAATTTCATTTAGATATGTGAAGTATTCTACGAGTAATTTACAGCGCCGCGGAAAATCGGCCTTCCACAGCTATCGAAAATGGGCTACTGTGACTTTTATATGGCAAGTATTAACACGAAAATTTATATAAATGTAGTTCACATAACACCCATCAAATCATGTGAAAATCATTGAGATATCTGTAAAATTCTAAGAGTAGTTTGCTCCTCCTCACTGTTTTTTTAGCTAAAAGTCGTCACTTACGAACAAGAGGGACAGCCAGGGCATCCCTATAGCAGGTTTGACCATAAAAAATTGGCAGAGAAAAAGGTTATATATATCATATCATCCCTTAAAATCTCCGAAATCTATTGTTAGCGAATGACTGGGTTACGGGTTAGGTGAGATATCTTAAAAAAAAATTGGCATTCCACATAATAATAATAATAATAATAATAATAATAATAATAATAATAATAATAATAATAATAATAATAATAATAATACCATATAACTGTCTAATTTGACTATGAAGTACTTGTTATCCTTAGGGTTAGAACATAAATTTGATCCTTATGTTAATGAGTTTCAGTGACAATTGTCAATTGAATTGTTAGTAGATAAACTTCAATGTAGACCGCTAAAGCAAGGTGAAACGAATTTATTACTTTATAGTAAGATTTATGAGCAAGGGTGGGGGTGGGGTGGGGGAACATCTGATATTTTCGTCGGCGGATTCAATAACTATTATACCAATAAATATATTTAAATGAAATTTTAAGGGATTATTTAGATATACATAAGCCAGTTTTTTATATGCGTACCTGCTATAGGTCTGAAAACAAAACGAGATTTTTTTCATAAAGACGACTTAATAATAATAATAATAATAATAATAATAATAATAATAATAATAATAATAATAATAATAATAATAATAATAACCGGCACTTGCACAGAACCAGTACGAAAAGAGGCATGCTTCAGTGACTAAAACCCTCCACTGGAGCCTGTGTAAGAAACATCAGCTACCTTCCAGTAATAATTGGTACGAACACCAACCTGAGGGAGTGATAGAAAACGATCAGGCAAAAATCCTCCGGGACTATGGTATCAGAATAGATAGGGTGATACGCGCAAATAGATTAGATGTGACGTTGATTGACAAAATCAAGAAGAGAGTATCGCTCATTCAAGTTGCAGTAGCATGGGACTCCAGAGTTGAAGAGAAAGAGGGGGAAAAATGGATAAGTATCAAGATCTGAAAATAGAAATAAGAAGGATATGGGATATGCCAGTGAAAATTGTACCCATAATCATAGGAGCACTAGGTTCGATCCTAAGATCTCTGAAAAGGAATCTAGAAAAACTAGAGGCTTAAGTAGCGCCAGGACTCATGCAGAAGAGTGTCATCCTAGAAACGGCGCACATAATAAGAAAAGTGATAGCCTCCTAAGGGGGCAGGATGCAACCCGGAATCCTACACTATAAATATCTCCCAGTTGAAAAGACTGTGATAACGAAAAAAAGGAAATAATAATAATAATAATAATAATAATAATAATAATAATAATAATAATAATAACAATAATAATAATAATAATAATAATGATTGAAAATCAAGTTGAATCATCAATATCATTACCCCCTCAGTTTATTGAAGGTATACTTTAGGCTACATAAACTGTTCATGAAATTTATAAATAAAAGCAAAATGGAAAGCGGTTTTACAACTGACTCCTTGATGAAATGGTAATGGTCTTTCATCCCATCAACTGCAAAAGTCACCGATTCCCTCAGGTGAGGATTAAAGGCATCAAAAAGGAGTAATGAAAATAAGAAAAGTTCTGTATGCTCCGAAAGCTTTTCTTCTAAGGAATTTTCCTCAAATCTTCATCTCCAACGAAAAACTAAATTACGATTTAAATGGTAAGAGTAAAACTTTATTCTAAAAATGGGAACTTTTCGCCGAATTAGAGCAAGAATTTTTCCTGTATTTGGAGTGAGAGAGAGAGAGAGAGAGAGAGAGAGAGAGAGAGAGAGAGAGAGAGAGAGAGAGAGAGAGAGAGAGAGAGATTGCCATTAGATCGTGTGTGTGTAATGGGATCAAAATTCAAAAAGTAATCAGGTGTGCGTAAGACCTTCCAAGTGATGTGGATATCTTTTTTCCCATTAGTTTTACTAATAAAAATAAACCTATTTGACCTTACATTTCATTTTAAACTTCATATCTTCACTTGATTCTCTTTATCGAATATATGTTAATGAAGGTAATCCTTGAATCTGATGAGATTGATGACTACTGTAGTACAAAAGATTAACATTTTCGTTTTTAGTAATTCTTAAAAATTTCTATACTTTGAGCAAAAGGCTTCTGGTATTCTATATTTACTTTCTACTTAATGCAGCTGATTCGTTATTTTTAGCATAATAGGAAGACATTTATATTGCAGAGAAATCTGAGAGGTTTCGTCCTTTACAACCTTAAGAAATCATAAAATATTCTGAAAAATCTCTCAACTGAAGATCTTCTCTTGAAGTCACAGCAATTGAACTTCAAAAGCTCTAACTGGCAGCAAATGTTTTTAAGATGACCAGGCTGACATAAGTCTCTTTTTATAGTTTATATATGAAATATTGGTTTTAATGTTGTTACTGTTTTTATAATTATTTTTCTAATTGGTAATTACTTCTCTAGCATTTATTCATTTCCTTTCCTTTATGGGCTAGATTTTCCTGTTTGAGCCCTAGTTTTCAAACTAGGGCTGTAGGTTAGCTAGTAATGATAATAATAATAATAATAATAATAATAATAATAATAATAAAAATAATAATAATAATAATAATGATAATAATAATGCCACTCACAGAAGGGTCGAAGAAGGACTCGAATTCTGTTTGAGAGAGTCCGAACTATATTTCAGGGTTCGAAGTTGGTTCCAGACAGTTCGAAGTACATTTCCTGGTTCCAATTTACTTCCAGTAGATGAGTCCTATTTCCAGTCCATGGATTTTCTCTCTTGAGAGAAAACTTCCTAAATAAATAAATTTGATCAACGATACTATCCATCACTAAGGAACTATCTGATATCTGATAGTCATTTATTTTAGACCTAAAATGAAAGACGTTAATAAAGTACGGTGAGCTATAGAGTATAAATGACCCAACTTGTTCCATTTAAATTTTCTCATTAGGGCGATTCTCCTGAAAATATTCTAATTTAGTTGTGTTTCATAAGTAAATATGAAGTTAATCAAGTATTAGTGCATGTTTATTTAACCTCATAATCATAGTTAAAGATTTTTCTTATATATACCTCTCTCTCTCTCTCTCTCTTTCTCTCTCTCTCTCTCTCTCTGTTTCTCCGTTCTCCTAAACTTCACCCTGCATATCCTTCTTTTCTTCACCGCAAAGCCCACTTTGATCAAACTCCTCACACTAGATTTTTGACTTCTCCCATTTCTTGATATCGTCTGAGAGTTTGGCGTTTCCACTTCCCTGACATAGCCACTGGGCGTCGTGTCAGTTAAGACAATGACTTTTTCCCTCAGCAAAACTTTAATTAGACAAGACAAGAAGTCGTATCAAAATCGACTTGTATCATTCTGGTTCTTAAATGTGATATGTCCAATGTTTAATACAGATTGAAATCTACGTATAATTAAAGATTTATTGAAATGAGTTATGATTTTGCATGACTCTGAATCTATTCCATTAATCCTCCAAATGACTATAATATATTCAACTTTCAATAAAGCTATGGCTGAGCGATAATTTATGTATGTCCGTAATTTATCTGGGAAAAATTAAAGATTCATTATAATTACACTATATTACTCAGTTGGTAATTTCCATGCAAATTCGTGCAGGTAGGTTTATTTCTGTTCAATTGAACATGCGTACATGTTTAGAAGTAATAAGCTGTCTTGAAGTACATAAATTGTTTTCATTCTTTTTATTAAGTGGATAAAGAACCTGTATACACCTTTTCCAGCAAAAGGCTACTTCTCAAAATTACCTATATAAGCTAAAAATTCATATCTCCCGGAAAAGTGGAAAGAATTGAGCAAAAAAAATCCATTTCTAAACCATTCATAACTATTTTCCAAGGAAATCATCACCGCTTTTCTTTGAATTACAGAATCTTTTGTGCCACTGAAAGGAAGGAAGCAGGGAATTGTCTCTAATAATCCTTCATATTGGTTTGATTTATAAAGAAATTCAATGTTTCTCCAGAGAAAAAGAGACGTCAGTCGGAAGGGAAGA
>NC_090744.1:90962012-90972012 GCF_036898095.1 Palaemon carinicauda
AATAAATGTCAACAACAATTCTCAGGTAAATGGAGATACGTAGTTTTGAATGAAACTTCTTTCTCGTGTCATAAACTTAATCCTAAACCCTAATTATGAAATATCTGTAAGGCCTATTTACGATTATATCCTTAGACATTAGTTCCTAAACCTGCCCTTTAGTCTGGTTAAATGGATAAACTTGGCTTTACCTAAAGATGTTTCTGGGCTGAAGTTCCCTTGAGAGGAATATTTCTTCATCCAGCTGCCATCTAATATGGTAATAAAGGCCTTTTGTTATAAGAAGAGTGAGAATGGAAAATACGGCATAAATACGCCTTATAATTTCGGTCATATTATTCGTCTGTTTTATCACCCGTTAGTTATACCTTTGATGATAAGTAACGGTCATGGATTTATTCCAGTGCTCAAGGGGGTAAAATTACACTCTTGATACTAGATCATAATCCGATTAAAACTTCTTTCTTGCCACCCTAAGCTACATGGGAACTGCGAAATTATGATTAGAAAAGTTTTATGTTTAACGATGGATGAAGAATCCGACGTTACGCTTTTATAGCTAATAATGAAATTATATCACGATGTAATATCTGGTTCCAGATAACTATGCAATTAAATGAATATGTTATTCATGAAAAATGAAAAAAAAAAAACACATTATTGTTATTATTATTATTATTATTATTACTTGCCAAGCTAAAACCCTAGTTGGAAAAGCAGTATGCTATAAGCCCAAGGGCTCCAACAGGGAAAATAGCTCAGTGAGGAAAGGAAATAAGGAAAAACCTAATAAAAGTTTAAGAACAATAATAATATTACAATAACATTGTTATTATTTGTTTTTTTCTTTAACCGTAGAGCTAAACTAAGGTAAAATTTAGAAGAGGCTGGACAGAAAAAAGGAAGTTTAAACGGTAGTAAAGTAGAAGTGCATAAAGCAATGAGTGTGTTCCTGTGTGTGTGTAACCTAAATTCAACAAATTACTGTTAGTTTATAGTCTTGGGTAGTGCCATAACCTCTATAGCCTACCATGATCTTCAAATGTCCTGGGTTAGCATTCTCTCGCTTGAGGGTACATTTAGTACCAATATTTCCTTTCTTCACTGAGCTATTTTTCTTGATGGAACATTTGGTCTTACAGCAATATGCTCTTCCATCTAGGGTTGAGGCTTACCTAATAATAATAATAATAATAATAATAATAATAATAATAATAATGATAATAATGATAATAATAATAATAAGAGTGGCGGCAATGGCTGACAGAAAACTGTGATAATATTTGATCATGCATAAGAATTCCGGCAGTACTTTGAAGGTCGAGTGCGTTGGGAAATTCTGAATGGCTGCTTCCTTCTCAGGGAGGGGATGGACTCCTTCAGGAGTGATGTGGTGCCCTAAGAGCGACACTTCATTGGCGCCAAAGGTACACTTGTCGTACCGGACTACAAGGCCGTTTTGTAGTAGGCGTCGAGCGCAACACGCAGGTGACGGAGGTGTTCCTCTATGTCATCCACCTAACATACACAGAAGGAGAGGTCCCTAAGATGCCATCCATGAGACGTTGAAAAGTGGCCTCAACATTACGAAGGCCAAAACAGGAGTAATTGAAGGTGTATGTACCGATGGGAGGGGTGATGGCGGTCTTGGGGATGTCTTCTGGGTTCATAGGCACCTGATAATACCCCTTCAGGAGGTCGAGCATGGAGAAAACTTTCACTTTCTGCAAGGTAGGAGGTCACGTTGGCGATGTTTGGAAGGGGATGTTTGGGAGGGGGTAGTGATCCGATTCTATTTGCATTTTCAGGAGCCTGTAATCCCCATACGGAAGGAGGGAGCCGTGTTTCTTCAGGACGATGTGTAAGGGTGATGACCATGGGATGGAGACCTTTAGGCAAAGGCCCATTCCTTCCGTTTTAGCGAATGTCTGTTTGGCGGCTGCCAATCGATCCGTTGCCAGACGTCTGGATTTGGCGAAGACTGAGGGTCCCGTCGTCTTGATATGGTGAAAAATACCGTGTTTGGCAGTAGCCATGGGCGTTTGGCGAACTTCTGGACTGAAAACTTCCGGGAACGACATGAGGAGGTGTGTGTAGGCATCCGTGAGTGCGCTGATGTGTAGAGTGAAGTTGGAGGGGGCGGGTTGAAGAGGTGTCGACAAGTACGAGTCCGTGTTGATCAATCGTCGGTGGGCGACATCGACCAGAAGGTGGAAATGAGAGAGGAAATCTGCACCGAAGATTGGCAATATGATGTCAGCCACGAGAAACTTTCAATTAAAATTGCCGTTTCCAAACAATAATGTGAGGTTCTCGTAACCGTAGGTGGGTATCGCAGTTCCCTTGGCAAAAGAGAACGACAAGCACCCGTGTCTACCAAAATTTTCACGCTCGTTCCTGCATCATGTAAAAAGAAAAGATTAATAACACGGGAGGCGACCGCCACGAACGATGGCCTACTTACACTTTTTTTGACCACTGACAATCCTTGGCACATTTCTTCGCGGCAGCCCGAATCTGGATGGTAGTAGCAAAAATGCAGCCGATGGGTGGCAGTAAGTGGCTGTAGAAGTCGTTGGTTATGGCGCAAGTGAGTGGTGAGTGATGGGTAGCTTTATCGCCGCTCCGGCACATCACGGGGTAGGCGTGTGTGTCCTACGGCATTCACGTCAGCTTCAATTGAAGTTGAGTAGGTGTCCTCTTCGTCAGCAGTGGAGGCGTTGATGGAGGTCTTGAAGTGGCTGTCCATATTGGTGTTGGCTTTGGTCATCAAGTCTTTTATGGGTAAACTATCGACATCGGGTATGGTAGCGCGTACAGGTTCGGGTAAATGGCGTATCCAAAGGGCATGAAGTAGGTTCACCTGACGAGAAGAGCTGTCTGCGGCAGGTTGCAGGGAAGCGATACTGGTCATTTCCCTGAGGGCGAGCAAAGCCCTTTGGTCCCCCAACGGTTGTTGAGAGAGCGGAAAAATCTTTGCTATACGGGCGGCTGGTGACGGCGAGTACTGCTGCAGAAGGTATGTTTTGAAGGTGTCATATACTATTGGGGTGTCTCCTTGTTCACAAAGCCAGACAGAGATTTCCGGGAAGGTGTCCTCAGATATTGCTGCGAGAACATATTCTGCTTTGGTGGTTGAGCTAGTCAGGCCCTTGATGTGGAACTGGACTTCTGCGCGCTGAAATTAAGCAAACACCTCTCCGCTGGAGAACGATGAATGTCTGAATGGGGCGGTGCCAACCTACGTGGAGTCCGCCATAGTAACAGTGAGAGGGGGAGGGGAAGGCGGGAGGAGCGAGTCAATCTCCGGACCAAGTGTAGGTTGTGAGTCAAAGGTGAGATGAATGCAACTGAGTAACTCTATTACAGACACATCTAGTATATATACACACTAGCTCCCGATAAGAAGGTTACAAAATACAAACATGCTATTTCTTGACAAACTCGCAACCAGTTCTGTTAACAGTTAACAATGAAGTAGGCAGACAGGTTAATACAAGTTGCTGTCAGTGCGAGGGGAGAGCAAAGATACAAACAATAATATTTACAAGAAAGAGAAATGTCGTTGCTATGTACGATAGTGTGACACACGGGTGGTACAGTATTATAAAAAAATCACTGAAATGTACGATAACTCAAGATAACAGCATGCCGGTTGGAAAATGGAAACGAACAATGGGCCAAGCGTTTTTGTGTTATTAGTACACCTTCTCAAGTTTTAATAAATCAGAAATATATTTAAAATACAAAGGGTCCTGTGTTATGACCTGCAACAGGAAAAAAGCAAATTTCATTAAATCTACATTTTCTAAAATATTGTTTACCAAAACTTCATCTAGTTTTGTATCTATCTGGGCTGTTGTTGAGCAGTTTTTTCACTATTATCTCATTTATGTTTATTTCAGCAATATCATCGTTATATGTAAGTTCTTTAGCAGCTTTTAGATTAATAATGTGGTTTTGTGAAAGCTAGGAGGTGGGCTGGGCAGTCTGGACACTCGGCTAGTCATCAACGTGCCGAGAATGGAGGAGGAATTGATATAGACTAACTTTATTTAGAGACAACACAGGTGACAATTGTATGTTTTTATTCAATGGTTGATAAGGACGACACTGGCTTAAAGATAGATAATAGGAGAACAGAATAATAATGGAGCTGTTTATATTCAACGAGTTTTTGACATGGAATGCAATAACGATTATAGTCAGGGATTCCACCGGAGTTTATTTACACTTTTGGGAACGAAAGTTTTGATCATGTTCAACGGCTGCTACTGATATTTGAAATAAAAGAAAAAAATAAACATTGCTTAAGTTTAACATTCATGGGGTTTAGAGGAGGCATGCCCCAGACCCTCCCAAAATTAGGCCTTTATTCACACTTTGAAGAAAAAGACTGAAATTAATATGGATCAGCATCATCATGCTACTGAGTTGTAATATGCAACTTGAGAAAAAAAAAATTCAAGGGTTCACATTTAAGAATGGTTCTTTTGGAGGGTTCAATAGTGTTTTGATTACATTTCCGAAAATAAGGTCGAAAGTTATAATGGTGAATGACCTTGTACCTTACCCAAAATACATCACTTAAGAAAACATATTCCTTGTCAGTTTTCCTTAAGAAAGGTCAGATAGAGTCAGAAATAGGTTATGAATATATTCCAGAGAATAATGGTGAATTTCACGTTGCTTATATTCTTTGCATGACTAATTTGAAATATTCAGTTTAAGAAACAATATTTTCATGGGTTCAGTAGGTTTTTTTTTAATAACACTAGGTTATATTGGGAATTTGGAGAAATAAGCTATATTTCATTTTATTATCAGTCAGTCATCATCAGCCTCACTGCATACATTAGCATCACTCTCACTGTCATCGAAGTCTGAGTCTAAGCAGGGCTCTTGAGTCTCAGCATCTCTGTCGTTGCTGGCTGGATAAGCAGAGACAGGGAGAACAGATTCTGGCATCTGGGATCCGGTGTTCCACATAATTTGATAGGCATTTTAAGGGTTCTCTGGGATCATCTTGTCACATGCTGCATGCCATGGCATTGCCATGAAGTTGCTGCGATATATCTTCTGCTAGATGGCATTTTCACAGGGTGGAATACTGCTTGCATCTACACACTTCAGACTTGCAAACAGCCCCTCGCCCTTCTGTGGTGCAAACGACTTCTCAAAACATAGGAACGTGTGATTGTCAGTGGCAATACCTTCTTTGCACCATATATCCTGGCAGTAAACTCTTCAAGAAGTTTTCCTGTTGGTTTATCTACTTCACCCAATGCAGAGAGAGAGCACCAAGGTAGACTTGACTGTCTTCAGCAATTAATAGACTGCGCTTCTTTCCTTTCATAATGAAGGATGAGTTGTAATCGCATCAAGTGAAAGTATGAAAACCTGGTATAGTTTCAAAAACTTTGGACCCAGTTTTCCTGGCTATGGCCAAAATATTGACACAGCACCTGTTGCCTTGACCTTTTTTGCCAGTGTCCATCCACACATTGGTTTTCATACGATGACAATGATGTATGAGGATAACAGCAACATCAGTATCTGAGGCCCTCACAACTAAACTATATCACCTGGCTGCTGGAGATTGATATAAGAATCAATTGCTTGAAGGCAGATTCTTGTGCCTGCCTCTGGATGATTATAATCCAAGTGAGTTACTGGTGTAACTTCAACAAAGTTACACAAACCTAGAGCTCCCTACAATTCAGCTCTGTAAAATGCTGCTTTTCTGCTCAATCTTTCACAAAAAGCGGGGTAGATTTTGTTTGAGATTGAGATTTTAGAGCTTTCGTGTAAACGTATTTGTTCTACTGCACTGATGAAATAAATGGTGTCCTTCACTCTACGACACTCACAATTATTATTCTTAATAGAAGGTTCTTCATATGTATCAAAGACAATGTCTACCTGTTTTGAAGGCTGACTCAGGATTATCTTCAGGAAAGCTTGTGAAAGTCCACCACATATTGTAGGTAGATTTGTTGGAAGATAGTGAAGGAGGAAGTTACAATCAATTATGGTTGATTTCCTATTCATTGGGGAACCATAAACGTTTACTCTGTTCTTAAGGATTCTGAAAAGGCTGGCCTTCTTCCCATGCACAATAGACACCATAGTGCCATCTGCCTAGCACATAGTGAGAGGTACAGGAGTGAGAAGATACGGGAGGAGGTATTCCAGGTCTACTTTCCTTTTTGCAGCGGTGATGGCAATCCATCCAAAGAGGTCTCTATTGCACCTGAGTTCCGCCACAAGTGGATTGCTTGCTTCTTGTTTCTTGCACCTTGGTCTCCAAATGCTCTAAAGGAATTTTGGGAGATTGGCTTCTCAAATCTTTCAGCATTTTCCACACATTCTAAAACAAATTTATCATGTTTTTCTCTACATCTTCTCTCAGTGTTAACTAATGACTCAGAGATTTAATCAACAGCTCTTTTTCCTCTCTGAATATTAACAAGAAAGTCTAATTTTACAGTGAAGTCTTTGTCAATCGTCTTTAGTTATTTTCTGAGGTCTTTGTTGTCATGTGCTTGGTGTTAACTCTCCCTGCATATCACCAGCTTTATTCATTCCAGCCATTTCAAGGAATGAACTTATGAAACCAGATCTGGCACTGTCAGTAGCACTCCATCGGAGACGGGCAATGAATTTGTTGGTGGAATCTGTGTAGCCTGTCATCCTTGAAGCAGTATCTGCATTAATAGTTTGTTCAATAATCAAATCTACTGGCTGGAATTCTGCTGAATTGGTTATCAAAAGAAAATAGAATTTGTGAATTTTTTTTTTTTTTAATCATGTGAACAACCTTTATACTTTTGACTATAAACGTAATGATTAGAATTACATGTTTCAATCTACTCAGAGCTTTTCTTTTTTAAGATAATTGAAATAAAAGTTACCGAAAATATAATTTGATCAAACTCTCATTTCAATAAGGGAAAATTCATTATCTATTGAATGGCGTAAAAAGTAATAAAGGGGATTATTTTCTTTTTATATGTTTGAATCAAACATTAGATTTCCCTTTTTATTCCCATTGCTTTTCGGAACCGGAAAAAAGGTTCCTTTCTCGGAAAAGTCCTGTCATTCCTAAAGGAAAAATGACCTTCATCGGATGTCATTAGCTTTGAAAGGAGGTCCTTTGTCCATGTTTGCAAAGGAGGAAACAGAAATGAAAACCGAACATTACAATATCTCTTCAGCTGATGCAATGGTGAGATATTCGCAGAATATTACGATATAATTGTAGGATAAAATCACAGGAAGTTTTATCAAGAGTTAATATTTACTTGGATGTTGAACTCTTAACGGATTATCTGGAAGTGTTTTAGTAAGTGTTATTTCTTTGCAATAAATTATGTATTTACTTTTGTGCTTGATTAGGGACAGAGCCAGTACATACGTATTTCGTAATATATATGTATATATGAATATATATATATATATATATATATATATATATATATATATATATATATATATATATATATATATATATATATATATATGTGTGTGTGTGTGTGTGTGTGTGTGTGTGTGTGTGTGTATGTGTGTGTGTGGCTGTGTGTATATGTGTGTGTGTGTGTGTGTTTGTGTGTGTTGTCACGGCACCCCGAGGTCAGGGAGTCATTTCATATGATCCCCAAGGAGGTTTAATACCTGGAGATGTCATTGGTTACTTTCCCCAAACGAATTCGCAAAGCCACTTTGACAGCGGACACACCTGCCGTATATAGCAGAAAGGACCCAATCCTTTGCCCGTCTCGTAACCGTCATATCTTTACCTTAAAAAATTCTGACTTCATTATTTTATCATCATAAGAAAATTAAAAATCTCAAATACCAAACAGATATATTTACAAAATATTATATCAATACAGCATACAGAAACTAACCAAGTACAAATTCATTCAAGGAACCAAGACATGATAGAAACATTTAACTATGGTAGGACAATCTAGAATATTATCCTATTAAACTGCTACAAGCAACAATTATCAGATGCACTCATATAAGGGAATTTATCTAGTGACTACTGAAATGAATCTGTCAATTCCTGAGTCATAAGGCAGAGTAGGATAGAAGCTTATCCTACGAAACAGCCAAGGAGGTTTTTGAAACAGCTACAAGCAACAATTACCAGATTAATGTAAGACGTTCATATGCACTGATAAAAGGAAAATTATCTACTTGCCTTTGAAACAAATCGGTCAACTCCAGAGGCAATAAAACGCTTACAGCAGACGGAAATTACAGAAATATCATTGTTCGGAAGGCTTCTATAATACCGAAAACGCTTTCAGAATACTGAAATTACACAAACATCATTATTCAGAATACATCTATAAAGTTGAAAACTCTTCAAGAAGAATGAAATTACAGTAAACATCATTGTTCAAAATGCATCTATAATATTCAAAACGCTTCTAGAAGACTGAAATTACCGAGACAATATTGTTCGGATGGCATCTATAATGCTCAAAACGTTTCCAGAATACTGAAATTACAAAAATATAATTGCTCAGAAAATATCTATTGTGCTCAAAACACTTCAAGAAGACTAGAATTTAAAAAAAAACATCAGTGCTCAGAATATATCTTTAATGTTCAAAAGCCTTCTAGACGACTAAAATTACAGAAACATAATAGTCCAGAATGCATCTGTAATATTCAAAACGCTTCCAGAAGACTGCAATTACAGAAACAACCTTGTTAGAAAGGCATCTATAATAATCAAAACGTTTCCAGAATACTGAAATTACAGAAAAAAAAATTGTTCGGAAGGTATCTATAATGTTCAAAACGTTTCCGGGATACTGAAATTACAAAAACATAATTGCTCAGAAAATATCTTTGTGATCAAAACACTTCAAGAAGAATAGAATTACAAAAACATCAGTGCTCAGAATGTATCTGTAATATTCAATGTGCTTCCAGAAGACAGAACTTACAGAAACCTTATTATTCACAATGCTTCTATAATGTTCAAAATGCTTCAAGAAGACTAAAATTACAGAAACAACATTGTTCAGGAGGCATCTATAATGCTCAAAACATTTTCAAAATACTAAAATTACAAAAACATAATTGCTTAGAAAATATCTATTGTGTTCAAAACACTTCAAGAAAACTTAATTTACAAAAACATTAGTACTCAGAATGTTCCTGTAATATTCAAAACGCTTTCAGAAAACTAGAATTACGGAAAAATTGTTGTCCAGAATGTATCTATAATGTTTAAAAGGCTTCGAAAAGATTAAAATTACGTGAAAATCATTGTTCAAAATGCATCTACCATGCTCAAAACGCTTCCGGAAGGATGAAGATACAGAAACATCATTGTTCAGAATGCATCTATTATTTCTAAAACGCTTCCAAAAGACTGAAACATCTTTGCTCAGAATGCTTGGAGACTGCATGTTTTCTTGTTTTTTTTTTTTTTTTTCGGTTGGAGGAATTCCCCTCAATCAAAAGGCTCCATAACAAATTGGGTTCCCATATACTTTTATATTGCGGCAGATCAATCAGTATACTGTGAATATAATATGGTGCAATACACGATTTGTAGAAAGTAAGACTGGTTTGTGATATATTTTGCAGCATTCTGAGACTGAAAATACTAAAACATCATTTGTCAGAATGCATCACTAATGTCCAAAACACTTCCCAAAGACTGGAATTACAGAAACATTTTTCAGAATGCATTTATAATGTTCAAAAGGCTTCCAGAACACTGATACTACAGAAAAATCATTGCTCAGAATACATCTTTAATGTTTAAAACACTTTCAGATGACTAAAATTAAAAAACATCATTGTTCGGAATGAATTTATATTGTTCAAAATGCTTCCAGAAACTTGAAATTACAAAAATACCATTGATCAGAAAGCATCTATATTGTTAAAAACTCTTTGATAAGACATAAATTATAAAAGCATCTTTCTTCAGAAAGCGTGTATTATTTTCAAAACGCTTCCAAAGTAC
>NC_090744.1:90979512-90984512 GCF_036898095.1 Palaemon carinicauda
TTCTTATTCTCTTCATCTGAATGATCCAATCCCTGACTGCACCTCAGGTCAGCTGCCCTCTTTGCCTCACTTACCTTTCACTTTACTTCCGCATTTTTCTCTTCATATCTCTCATACGTCTCTACACTATTACTCTGCAGCCATTCTTCAAAAGCCCTCTTTTTCTCTTCCACTTTTACCTTCACTCCTTCATTCCCCCATTAAATGCCCTTCCTCATACTACCTCCAACAAACTTCTTGCCACACACCTACGTTGCAATCGCAACAGAATTTCTTTTACTAACTTCCACTCCTCTAAATTACCCGTTTCTCTTACTTTCACTTTATCATATGCCATTTTCAACCTTTCTTGATATTTACTTTTTACCCCCGGTTTTATTAGCTCTTCAACCCTCACTAGCTCCCTTTTACATACACCTACTCTATTCCCCCACTCTTTTGCTACAACTAATTTTCCTTCCACCAAAAAATTATCAGACATACCGTTAGCCATACCCCTAAACACGTGCACGTTTTTCAGTCTTCCAAACATTCTTTTAGTCATCAACACATAATCCATTAACGCCCTTCCTACCACTCTTTCATTTGACACTCTTACCAAAGACCATGAATGGGAGGTAAATCAGTTGTTGTTTGCAGATGATACTGTACTGGTTGCAGATGCGGAAGAGAAGCTTGGCCGATTAGTGACAGAATTTGGAAGCGTGTGTGAGAGAAGGAAGTTGAGAGTTAATGTGGGTAAGAGAAAGGTTATGAGATGTACGAGAAGGGAGGGTGGTGCGAGGTTGAATGTCATGTTGAATGGAGAGTTATTTGAGGAGGTGGATCAGTTTAAGTACTTGGGGTCTGTTGTTACAGCAAATGGTGGATTGGAATGAAGGATGCAAAGTGTTTGGGGTAGTCAAGGGAGTAGGAAAATATAGAGGGTTGGGCATGAACGTCAAAAGAGTTCTATATGAGAAAGTGATTGTACCAACTGTGATGTATGGATCGGAGTTGTGGGGAATGAAAGCGACGGAGAGACAGAAATTGAATGTGTTTGAGATGAAATGTCTAAGGAGTATGGCTGGTGTATCTCAAGTATATAGGGTTAGGAACAAAGTAGTGAGGGTTAGAACGGGTGTAAGAAATGAGTTTATCAGCTAAAGTAGATATGAATGTGTTGAAGTGGTTTGGCCTTGATGAGAGAATGTAAAATGGCTGTCTGCTAAAGAAGGTGATGAATGCAAGAGTTGATGGGAAAAGTACAAGAAGAAGGCCAAGGTTTGGGTGTATGGATGGAAGGATGGAAGCTCTGGGTGATAGGAGGATAGATGTGAGAGAGGCAAGAGAGAGTGCTAGAAATACGAATAAATGGCGAGCCATTGTGACGCAGTTCTGGTAGGCCCTGCTGCTTCCTCTGGTGCCTTGGAAGACCGTGGAGGTAGCAGCAGTAGGGGCTTCAGTGCTATGAAGCTTCATCTGTGGTGGATAACGGAGGAAGGTAGGCTGTACCAGAAAAACTCGATTGAGTCCCTTGTCAGCCTAGGAGGAACGTAGAAAGGAGAGGCCACATTTTCTGTTTCATTTGTTTGATGTTGGCTAACCCCCAAAATTGGGGGTGGTGCCTTGGTATATGTATGTATGTATGTATGTATGTATGTATGTATGAATGTATTATTATTATTATCATTATATATATATATATATATATATATATATATATATATATATATATATATATATATATATATATGCATTAATAAATATCAACACAACAATGTGTTCAAATAGAAATAAATTTCTACCTCATACTTGGGATCGAACGCTAGCCCCTTCTAATGAAAGGCCAGGTCGCTTCCAACCATGCTATGAGAGGCCATAAAAGAAGTCAGAACCTAACAGCGAGTTTTCCCCAACTTCCCACCCACCAATTGATAGTTATTTTCAAAACGGTTCCAAAACACTAAAATTAGAGAAAGATCTTTTCTCAGAATGCATCTATAATGTTTATAACGTTTCCAGACGACCGGCATTACAGAAACATCGGTATTCGAATGCATCTCTAATGTTCAAAACGCTTCCTGAAGACTAAAATTACAGAAAACTAATGGTCCAGAATGAATCTAAAATTTCGAGAACGCTTAAAAAGGACGGAAATTAAAAAGATATCCCTGTTCATAATGCATCTATTATATTAACCCTGGATAGGTACGATGGGTCGTTCGCGACCCCGAGCGTCAAAAAAAAACAGGTTTTTCTCACGTGACTCACCCCCGTGACAGAATTTGTGGGTGATCGACCTGCAGGAGGTGTCTCCCCTACACGCTCTAGTAGTGTCCAGATGTGCATTGCTGTAGCTGTACTCCTTCCCCGATTTCTGAGACGCGTCGGGGTCGAGCGCGACCGAGTTTACCCTTCTAAGGTAGTTTGCATAATTATCAAAGTTATTACGTATTATGAAATTGTCGTAGAATGGTGCAACTTGTATAGGTTATCAGTTGTGGAAAGTCTTGGTGGATTGTTTGGCTACCATGTGCATGATTTTTTTTTTAGTTAAAATGTCGTTCATCACCACGAGGACCATTTTACCGCGAGTGCCCCTTTTTCATTTTTTTTCATTTTTTTGCCAAGTCATTTTTCCGTAAGATATTGCCAAATAGTGTCGTAAAACTTTTGCTTGTTTAGTGTTGGAAAGTGTGTCTAGATGATCTGGCTACCCATGCATGACTTTGTTTTTGTCAGATACGACGTAGTTATTGGTATATTGGGTATTTAACTGCGGTTACCAATTTCTGTTTTTTTTCAATATTTGTAAAAATTACTACGTAGTAAGGAATTGCCGTATATTATTCATTTTTTTTCATGTTTATGTGTTAGAAAGTGTGCCTTGATGGTTGGGCTAACACGTGCATGTCTTTTTTTTTATCTGAGATGCCGTATATTAGAATGTCGGGCATTTTACCGCGAGTACCCCTTTTTCATTTTTTTTCATTTTTTTGCCAAGACATTTTTCCGTAAGATATTGCGAAATAGTGTCGTAAAACTTTTGCTTTTTTAGTGTTGGAAAGTGTGTCTAGATGATCTGGCTACCCATGCGTGATTTTGTTTTTGTCAGATACGACGTAGTTATTGGTATATTGGGTATTTAACTGCGGTTGCCAATTTCTGTTTTTTTTTTTTCAATATTTGTAAAAATTTACTACATAGTAAGGAATTGCCGTATATTATTGATTTTTTTTTCATGTTTATGTGTTAGAAAGTGTGCCTTGATGGTTGGGCTAACACGTGCATGTCTTTTTTTTATCTGAGATGCCGTTTATTAGAATGTTGGGCATTTTTCCGCGAGTGCCCCTTTTTATTTGTTTTGCATTTTTTTGCTTAGTCATGTTACCGTAAGGAATTGGCAAGTAGTGTCGCAAAACTTATATTTTTATAGTGTTGGAAAGTGTTTCTAGATGATCTGGCTACCCATGCCTATTTTTTTTTAGCCAGATATGGCGTATATATAAGTATGTGTTCGATTTTCCTGTGATTGCCATTTTTTCGTTTTTTCCCATTTCTTTCAAAATTACTACGTACTAAGGAACTATCACAGAGTAATGATTCATTTATATGTTTATTTGTCGGAAAATGTGCCTTGATGGTTTGCCTAGCACGTGGCTGAAATTTTTTTTTTCTGAAATGCCGTATATTAGAATGGCCATTTTTCCACGAGTGCCCCTTTTTATTTGTTTTGCATTTTTTTGCTTAGTCATGTTACCGTGAGGAATTGGCAAGTAATGTCGCAAAACTTATAATTTTATAGTGTTGGAAAGTGTTTCTAGATGATCTGGCTACCCATGCCTATCTTTTTTTTTTTAGCCAGATATGGCGTATATATAGGTATGTGTTCGATTTTCCTGTGATTGCCATTTTTTCGTTTTTTCCCATTTCTTTCAAAATTACTACGTACTAAGGAACTATCACAGAGTAATGATTCATTTAGATGTTTATTTGTCGGAAAATGTGCCTTGATGGTTTGCCTAGCACGTGGCTGAATTTTTTTTTTCTGAAATGCCGTATATTAGAATGTTAGCCATTTTTCCGCGAGTGCCCCTTTTTATTTGTTTTGCATTTTTTCGCTTAGTCATGTTACCGTAAGGAATTAGCAAGTAGTGTCGCAAAACTTATATTTTTATAGTGTTGGAAAGTGTTTCTAGATGATCTGGCTACCCATTCCTATCTTTTTTTTAGCCAGATATGGCGTATATATAGGTATGTGTTCGATTTTCCGGTGATTGCCATTTTTTCGTTTTTTCCCAATTCTTTCAAAATTACTACGTACTAAGGAACTATCACAGAGTAATGATTCCTCTAGATGTTTATTTGTCGGAAAATTTTGTTTTATTTGTTTTTTGATTGAATATCATGAAATTTTTTTAGCTAAAATATTATATTGTTTTACATTTCTTTTTTCGATTTTATTTCCCTTCAAAAATTTTTTTTTGGGTCAGAATTTTAATTTTATAGTCGTAAAATAATCGACAATTATCCAGCAACCCACCATACAATTTTTATGCATATCCAATAATAATTAGATTAGTAAATAACACCTTGAAATTGACATACCCTTCTTACATTTCAAGTGGCAGATTAGGGAGTCTGAGTCAGTGTGGTTGGCGGCCATTTTGTGGACATATCCGAAGCGTAAGCTGCCCTATCTATATATATTCTTGTTCCCTATAGAATTTGTGATATTTTGGTATATTTTTACCTGCATAAATATCATATTATATATTAAATATATGTATTTTTTTACGAAATTTCTAAGTACTCAAAAAATTACCTTTAGATATGGCCCCTGATATAAATGTAATTTACAAAATAATGAAGATTTTTTTACATATTTCTATTTTAGGATAACATATGTTTATTCCCTAAAAAAATTAGCCACTTCCTATTTCATTTGGGTACCCAAAAAAATTCATGAAATTTGGACAAATTTTTTTGGCCAAAAAAAGTTACCCTTTTTTTCTCAT
>NC_090744.1:90997012-91002012 GCF_036898095.1 Palaemon carinicauda
TCTCGGCAGCCAGGAGTTGGTGGTCGCTATTAGAGTCTGCTCCAGGTCTAGTTTTGAAATTTTTTTTACACAACTTTTCTATTTTTGGTTCAAGATGATATAGTCATATGGTTGAAGGTTTTCATGTCAGGAGACGTCCAAGTGTAGAGATGGCGAGGATGGTGTTCAAACATTGTGTTTGTACTCAGCATGTTGTTGGCACTACAAAATTCTATGAGTGTCTCTCCACGTTCGTTTTGCTCTCCTAGTCCAAAGCGGCCACAAATTTTGTTGGATGTCGAGTTCTTGCCTACTTTGGCATTCATATCTCCCATAATTACCTGCAAATCACGATTTGGTATGGAGTCTATAGTTTCTTGGAGGCTGTCATAGAAGCCATCTATTTCGTCCTCATTCGCTGTGCTAGTTGGGGCATAGCACTGAACAATAGTAATGTTATGTGGTTTAGCTTGGAGTCTTAGTTTTAGAATTCGGTCGCTGATTGGGCTGTAGCCAATTAGAGCTTTAGATGCTTCTTTTCCTAGGATTACAGCAACTCCATGGTTGTATCCATCTTCTTTACCAGAAAAGATGACATGATAATTTCCATCTGTTCTGAAGCTACCGAGTCCGTTCCAGTTAGTCTCAGCTGATCCAAGAATTTGGAAGCCATAGTTATTCATTTCATTGTAAACAGTGTTTAATTTGCCTTTTTCTTTGAGTTTCCTAACATTCCAGGTTCGAATATTGATTTTGTTTCTCAATTGAAGGTGTTTTCTTGTTGTTCCAGTAGCATGCTTATCATTGTCTGCCTGGTCACCCATTGAACAACGCGCCCCACACGACGGGCGATGTGGTATGAGTTTTCATTTGGTTCACTATTCATGGAGCAAAGGTTTGACAGGGGGTTAAGAAAAAACTGAGTGGAGACCCCCAGGTTCCTTCTCAACTCGCGGTCTCCAGCTTACTAGGAGAATATTTCTCTGCCGTTGAACAGTTAGTCCGATAACGGATTGTTCTGAGCTTCCGCCAGACAAAAATCAGCCTGAAGGCAGCTTGTCAGTTGCAGTGACTGTGCTTTCAGGTGAAAACCACTGCCCTGCAGCCAGCAGCTTCACCGTGACCCTGGTACGGGGAGCTTCTGGGGTGCTGATTCTTGCTCAAGGGAGCCCCAGGGATGCAGTTTGTAGTCTTACCCAGGACTAATATATATATATATATATATATATATATATATATATATATATATATATATATATATATATATATGTATACAGTATATATAATTATATATATATATATACATATATATATATATATATATATATATATATATATATATATATATATATATATATATATATATATATATATATATACATCCATATATAAGTAGTAGCTTAGCCAGGGCACCAGCCAGAGAGTTCTTGGGTCTCTTGACTGGCCACACAGTACTATATAAGATCCTTCTCTCTTGTTACGGTTCTTACTCTTTGCCTACACATGCCGAATAGTCTGGCCTATTCTTTATAGATTCTCCTCTGTCCTCACACACCTGACAACATTGAGATTACTAAACAATTCTTTTTCGTTCAAGTGGTTAACTATTGCACTGTAATTGTTCATTGCCTACTTTTCTCTTGGTAAGGGTGAAAAAGACTCTTTAGCTATGATAAGCATCTCTTCTAGGAGGACACTCCAAAATCAAACCATTGTTCTCTAATTTTAGGTTGTGCCATAGCCTCTGTACCATGGTCTTAAACTGTCTTGAGGGTACACAGCAGGCACACTATTCTATCTGATTTCTCTTCCTCTTGTTTTGTTAAAGTTTTTTATAGTTTTATATTTTATATAATAAACATTCATTTTAATGTTGTAACTTTCCTTAAAATATTTAATTTTCCTTTGTTTCCTTTCCTCACTGGTGTATTATCCCTGTTGGGCTCCGGGGCTTATAACATTCTGCTTTTCCAACAAAAGTTGTAGCTTAGCAAATAATATATATATATATATATATATATATATATATATATATATATATATATATATATATATATATATATATATATATATATATATATATATATATATATATCCATATTATTAATTACTTGCTAAGCTACAACCCTAGTTGGAAAAGCAAGATGCTATAGGACCGAGGGCTCCAACAGGGAAAATAGCCCAGTGAGGAAAGGAAACAAGGAAGAATAATATATTTTAAGAACAATAACATTCAAACAAATATTTCCTAAATAAACTACGAAAACTTTAACAAAACAAGAGGAAGATAAATTAGACAGAACAGCGTGCCCGAGTGTACCCTCAAGCAAGAGAACTTAGCAAGGTTTATTCAGATTTGATATTTAAAGTCAAGTCACCTCTTGTCTTCATCTAAGTTTTCTACAGACTTGATATTTCAAGTGATGTTTTTATTCATGTAACTTTCTATCCAAGTCTTGTAATTTATATAGAATATATTTACTTTTGTAAAGAGTGTATTATTCAAATCACCTTTGTTTGAAATAGTATTTGCTCGTATCCTGTTAAAGAATCATAGTAAGTAATAGCTTTAAATAATTTTTAAGAATAATTTACGTTTTTTTAATCTTAATGTACTTAAGAGACCTATCGATATTCAGTGTTTTTTTATGTTTTGCTGTCTGGGAGTTATTTAACTGTCTCAGATTTCAGGTTTTAATATTTCTACGTGTAACAGATTTAATGTAAAAGGAGAGGTGAGTTAGGAATTCGAGAGGTTGTATAGCTTGCCAGTCCTAATATATATCATATTATATGTTTAGTTCCTAGACACAAACCATAGTATAATATATATATATATATATATATATATATATATATATATATATATATATATATATATATATATGTGTGTGTGTGTGTGTGTGTGTGTGTGTGTGTGTGTGTGTGTGTGTGTGTGTGTTAGGTAGTAGGTTGGCCAGGACACCAGCCACCCATTGATATACTACCGCTAGGGAGTTATGGGGTACTTTGACTGGTCAGACAGTACTACATTGGATCCTTCTCTCTAGTTACGGTTTTTTCCTTTTGCCTATACAAACACAAAATAGTCTGGCCTATTCTTTTAAGATTCTCCTCTATCCACATACACCTGAAAACACTGACATTACCAAATAAGTCTTTTTTCACCCTAGGGGTTAACTACAAACTGTAAATGTTCATTGGCTACTTTCCTCTAAATAAGGGTAGAAGAGACTCTTTAGCTATGGTAAGCAGCACTTTTAGGAGAAGGACACTCCAAAATCAAACTATTGTTCTCTAGTCTAGGGTAGTGCCATAGCGTCTGTTCCATGGTCCTTCACTCTCTCTTGGATTAGAGTTCTCTTGCTTGAGGGTACACTCGGGCACGCTGTTCTGTCTAATTACTATTCCTCTTGTTTTGTTAAAGTTTTCGTAGTTTATTTAGGAAATATTTGTTTGAATGTTATTGTTCTTAAAATATATTATTCTTCCTTGTTTCCTTTCCTCACTGGGCTATTTTCCCTGTTGGAGCCCTTGGTCCTATAGCATCTTGCTTTTCCAACTTATGAGAACTATACAATCACTGGTTGCACTTGAAATTATAAATGAATGCAAATATCTAGATCCTGATACAAGAATTTTCTCGTTATTACAGGGCCATTTACAAAATGTCAAACCTCACCACAACACCATGAATTTAAAATCACCTGCAAAATTTACAGAAAAGTTTTAACTCACTACGTACGATATATGCAGGGGGCACAAAATCACTTTGGAAAGGACACACTATAGATACTGAATACTCTTAAAACAATACACTGAGCTGAAAGAGAGAGAGAGAGAGAGAGAGAGAGAGAGAGAGAGAGAGAGAGAGAGAGAGAGAGAGAGAGAGAGAGAGTTGGCGATGACTTAAGGCTTGGATTCTCTATCTTTATGCAATGAATGGGTCGCCTTAAATATGAAATTTAGATACATCCAGAATGTTACATTTGCTAAGGAAGCGTGGTTGGGCCTAAAGCCGACTCCAGAGTTATAAAGTAGATAAAAATGTCAAGAGGCGAATCTAGGGTTTTAAGGCAGCTCTCAGGTGCCTACCAATAATAATAACAATAATAATAATAATAATAATGATAATAATAATAATAATATTGATAATAAAGATAATAGCAATAATGATAATAATAGTTATATATATATATATATATATATATATATATATATATATATATATATATATATATATATATATATATATATTATGCATTGAATACATACATATATATATATATACATACATATATATATATATATATATATATATATATATATATATTTACACATATATTTATATATATATATATATATATATATATATATATATATATATATATATATATATATATATATATATATATATATATATATATATATATATATATATATATATATATATATATCTATATATCTATATATATATATATATATATATATATATATATATATATATATCTATATATATACATATATATATACATATATATATATATATATATATATATATATATAAATATATATATATATATATATATATATATATATATATATATATATATATATTACTGTGTATATATATATATATATATATATATATATATATATATACATAAATATATATATATATATATATATATATATATATATATATATATATATATGTATACATATATATATATATATATATATATATATATATATATATATATATATATATATATATATATATATATATATATATACACACACAAATTTCATGGTATGGATAGGGAAAGAGTAGTTCAAATGTCCTTTTTTATTATTCCCAACGTTTCGTGATTCTTAATCACATTGTCCAGGGCTAAAAATAAAACATATACAAAAGAATTAAGAAACAGTTAAAAATTTTTACAAATTCATTTAAAACTATAAAAAACAGTTGAAATTTAAATGAAAATTAAAAGGAAAAAAAATGAATAAATAAATAC
>NC_090744.1:91012012-91017012 GCF_036898095.1 Palaemon carinicauda
TTTTCTGTAAACTTGAATGTTAAAATTGACCTGTTTTGCTGCAAAGGAATCATATTATTATAGTTAATCAATTTAGTTTCGCAATAAAGGATCAAAATAAAGGATTATCACACTAAGGTTTTTATTGCAAAGATTTGATCTTTTGTAAAACTCTTTAACTTTGTAATGGCCTCATATGTTGATGCTGTTTCCTATTGCAGATCAGATGAACTGGTAAAACAGAAGACTGACTGACTGACTGTTGCACAGGGATACAGTCCCTCTTCATTTATTAGACCTAAGAGAAGCTAACATGTTAGGCCAGCGTCCGTCAGACCCATGAAGTAAAATTCTTATCAGAAAATGAAGGAAGGCAGAACTGAAGCTGACATTGAAGAAGAGAATAATAAGATGAGGTAGGATTTTCAGGGTAAGAATTTTGAATTATTGTTCTTAATGAATTTTATGGAATGTGTATGATAAGGAGTTACTTATTTTAATCAATGGAATGAAAAATTTAAGATTTGTAGTTACTGCTCCTAATTAAAGGAATATAAAAGGGTAATATTTCAGTTACTATTTCTAATGAATTGAATGAAAAGAGTAACGTTAATATTAAATTCCATCATTCATGATGAATATAAATTTCAAAAACTATTTATACAATTAGACTTATTTGCAAATATTTTCATTTTTTCACACAATGAAATATAAATTTTCACTCTATAAAAAGTAATGATATCTTCTATATCAGCGTGAAACTAGCAAAGGTAGATTAAATGAGGTGTGTCTCTCTTATTCTCATGGCAATACAGAGGCTGAGAGAGACCAACCCAGGGAGAGAAAGACCGAATTAATTATCAGTAGCTTTAGCTTCATTTCCTTTTTCTCTCTCTCTCTGCTTTCTTCAATTAGTTAGTTTTCACAAATAAAAAGTAAACATTGCTTCTGGTGTTTCAGGCAATCTACTATAATTTTTAGATAATAATTGTAAAAGGTTCCTACTTATAATGGTTTTGAGGCATTACATTTATTTCACTAATCTATCTTTAACCGTTATGTAAGAGACACACAATTCTGTTTTCCAAAGTAATTATTTTTGTATGTTTATTGTAGGTTTGCAGGAAATGATTAAGTGACGAGCTTCTCTTTGGGAATTCCTCCCTCATCTCTAATGGTGCTTTCACCAGCCATTTGGTGAGAGGTCATTTGAATATGTCTCTCCACTCATTGAGTCCTTCCTCGCAAAGACCTGAGCTAGAATGTCAGAGGCCCGGATCGACAAGGAAAAACGCTAAAGGAGGTCCGTTGGAACAGGGTGCCCGACATACTCTGTGTGTAGCAGCTCTCCTCACCTCGGTCTTTTATTTTGGAGGCTGGACACTCTGCATCCAGCCAGCATCTGAGTACAGAGTTTCTCTTAAGGAATTTTCGGACATTATCTTCCTTCACGAAACAGAATCTGATATCGTCACCAAGACAGGTCTTCAAAAACGTATCTCGGATTGATGGCGGTAATTAGCAGACTCAGTCATTCCTTAACTTTGACCTTCTCCAGAGTAATCTTCTTCCTCTTATTCGTATAGATCCCCCTGTCTAAAACTCCATTATTTTACTCCATTTTTTCATTGGGAAATTTGGTCAATGCAAAAATTATATTTCTCCGAAGTATATCATTTTCTGTGAACCTGCATGTAAGTGGTTTTGTACAACTTCTCTCATCCATAATATTGAATAGATCTGCTCTGTCACTACACAGTCTTATTAATTTAGTTGATTCATTTTGTTTTGTAATAAAAGATGGGAGTGAAGATACATCAAAACAAGAGATTTAACTCAGACATTTTCTCTTTTGTATAACATTTAAGCTTTGTAATGCACTCGTTTGTTGATGCTATTTCCTTTTTACAGATCAGATGAACTGGTAGAACTGAACATTGACTAACTAACTGACTGACTGACTGGTGCACAGGGATATTGTTCATCGTCATCTGTTGGACTCAAGAGAAACTGATATGTTAGACCAGAGTCAGTCAGACCCATTGAGTCAACTTCTGATGAGAGGAGAAGGACCAACAGAACTAAGAGAGACTTTGCAGAAGAGACAAAAAGATGAAGTAAGATTTTAACCAAAAGACTTTGGAGTTTCTACTATAAATGAATTGAGGGGGAAGAAAAATATCCACAGTTATTGTTCTTATTAAATTGAATGGAATAGGTAAGATTACTTTCCTTTGAGTAACTTTTGCAAAGTTTTCTACCTTATCATTATTGTCATCATTAATATCATGATATTTCTTTAAGAATCTATTATATTAGAACAATGTTAGAACCCTTTTTTATACCACAGTACTATTATTCATGATAAATAATATTTCTTCGAAAATCTACTACATTACAACAATGTTAGAACCTTTTCATACCACAGTACTTGTTTGTATTTAATTTGATATTCATTTTTCCTCTTATATTTTTTTATTATATCATCACAAACAAAGGTGAAAGAAATTAGAAGTCTCACCTCTGCAGCACAGACAGACAGACAGACATGCAGAGAAATGATGAATGAAGATAAACTTAAGGTTCTCAAACATTCAACTTTTTGTCTTTAGAAAATAACTCTGAAAATTACCTATTTTCAATAGTTTCATTATATCGATTCTGCTTAACTGATTTGTCTTCAGTCATTAAGCAAGATGCATTTAACATATATTTTTTCACAATATTTCGTTCATGTTTATTATGTTTTCAGGATAAATATTGGACGAGCTTCAATATCTTCAAATAGGGAAGAGTAGAATCTTTGTCTTAAGGAATTTTTGAGACATTTTTGCTATGGGCTACAAAACTGCTAGTGCCTGTGCATGACTGGAAGGGCCAGGCAATGTACTTAAAAGGGGAAAGACGATTGAGAGAAATATTGTGTACATTGTCACTTACATGTTTTAATTTTTGCCGTCCGTTCGTCATCATCACCCCGCTTTTGCTCTTTACCTTCCCCATTAAATAAAAGCAAAGGAAGTTTGGCAGATTTATTTTATCTGAGAGGCGGGTGGGGGGGGGGGGGACATTTTCTTAACACAGTAGCTTTTCAAATGCTTTCATCTCCTGTGTATCTAACTCATTACAAGACATATTAATTGAAAGGAAGTGTTTTGGTTATCAATTTCTACGACACTATCTCCCGATCTTAAGAGCCATTGGGATACAAGTTGGATACGATGGGTGGCATTGAACTGTATGAAGCTTAAAATGATCCCTCCTCTTGGTAAGGGTATAAGAGACTCTTTAGCTATGGTAAGCAGCTCTTCTAGGAGAAGGGAACTCCAAAATCAAACCATTGTTCTCTAGTCTTGGGTAGTGCCATAGCCTTTGTACCATGGTCTTCCACTGTCTCGGGTTAGAGTTCTCTTGCTTGAGGGTACACTCGGGCACACTGTTCTATCTAGTTTGTATTCCTCTTGTTTTGTTAAAGATTTATAGTTTATATAGGAAATATTTATTTTAATGTTGTTCTTATTCTTAAGATATTTTATTTTTACTTGTTTCCTTTCCTCATTGGGCTATTTTCCCTGTTGGGGCTCTTGGCCTATACCATCCAGCTTTTCCAACTAGGTTTATAGCTTAGCTTTTAATAATATTAATAATAATAATAATAATAATAATAATAATAATAATAATAATTTGAATGTTTTTTACACTATTTTTTTTTTAATGTATACATATTTTAAAAAAGATTCATCGCATTAGCTTTATGGAATTGCTGTGAATAGATAAATCTAACATTATTTTAAATGTAAATTTATTCATAAAAAAAAACAATATTTTATACAATACCAATTGGGGTGGGGGTGGGCGGTGGTTCTCATTTATTGAAAAGTACGATCATTTTTTTTTTTTTTTTAATAAACGGAATAAATGTGTTATTTTTTACGTACCTGAAACACCATCCTTTTTCAACTGATTATTTTATTATCTAGATTTATTTGTTCAATCTCGACTTTCGTTGATGATAAAAATATACTTTAGTTGTGAATGTTTCTTTTGCTTTATGCATATGTTTTTATTACTTTATACATGTGTGTATACATGTATATGCGCATGAGAGAGAGAGAGAGAGAGAGAGAGAGAGAGGAGAGAGAGAGAGAGAGAGAGAGAGAGAGAGAGAGAGAGAGAGCAATCCATCCTTCCCGAAAGTATCTCGTTTCTTCATGTTAATGCTTCCGTTAATACAGTGAAATTCATGTGCGATTGAGCTATACTACGCAGCTCTCTCTCTCTCTCTCTCTCTCTCTCTCTCTCTCTCTCTCTCTCTCTCTCTCTCTCTCTCTCTCAAACATGCAACAAATGTTTTTATGTTGAACATGCTGACATAAGTCTCGTTTTCTAGTTTATATATGAAAGATCTGTTTTATTGTTGTTACTGTTTTTGAAATATTTTAGTATAATTGTTCATATACTTTTCATATAATTTATATATTTCCTTATTCCCTTTTCCCTTTGGGCTTATAGCATCCTGCTTCTCCAACTAGGGATGTATCTTAGCTATATATATATATACACACACATATATATATATAATATATATATATATATATATATATATATATATATATATATATATATATATATATATATACACACATATAAATATATATATATATATATATATATATATATATATATATATATATATATATATATATATATATATATATACACACATATAAATATATATATATATATATATATATATATATATATATATATATATATATATATATATATCTATATATATATATGTGTGTGTGTGTGTGTATACATATAAATATATATACATACAGTATATATATATATATATATATATATATATTTATATAATATATATATATATATATATATATATATATATATTATATATATATATATATATATATATATATATATATATATATATATATATATATATATATATATATATATATGTATATGTATATATCATCGTCATCATCATAAGTGGT
>NC_090744.1:91022012-91039512 GCF_036898095.1 Palaemon carinicauda
CCTGTTGTCCCTTTGAATGAGAATCTAGTCAACATAATTGATAGGCGTATCCCTTCTCGTGTGCTAAGGTACCAAGTGAAGGATAAATCGTGGTTCAAAGATGATTGTAGACGTGCTTATACGGAGAAGTAGGAGGCCTATCATCTTTGGAAGGATAACAGATCAGATTTGACCTGGAACAACTATACTCAGCTTCGAGCTGTGTCTCAGAGAGTTTATGCCTCAACTGAAAAAGAGTACAACATGACCATAAAAGAGACCCTTTCTGGTACAACTCAGGAACATAAATGGTGGTCTACCCTTAAATCTGTACTCTTTGTTGTAGATGCAACAGTTCCTCCTTTACTTAAACCAGATGGCTCAGTCGCTCACTTTCCAATGGAAAAGGCAACCCTTTTGGCTGATGTTTTTGACAGTAAACAGAGTAATGAAAAACTCATTCCTGTTTTCCTGAGGCTAAACTAACTAGTTTAGCTTTTCGATCTCGTAAGATTAAAGCTCTGTTGATAGACCTTGGTGCTTATGGAGGTGTAGACTCAAATGGTATTTTTCTTTTGTTTTTTATGAAGACAGCAGATTTCTTAGCTACAAAGTTATCTGTTATTTTGCGCAAGTTAGCAAGAAGAGCTTTTAGCACTTGGAGAATTGGTAATGTTACTTCTCTATGTAAATGTGTTTGTGGTAGCTCAATTCCCACTGATTACCGCCCAATTTCCATAACTCCCATATTATCTAAAGTTTTTTAACGTCTTCTGGCAAAACGTCTTAATAGGTTTGCTGCAGGTAATCATCTACTTCCTATTTCGGAATTTGGTTTTCGTAAAGGCCTTGGAGCATGTGATGCCCTTCTTACAATCTCCAATGCTGTACAGAAATCCCTTGATTGTGGTCAGGAAGTTCGTATTATTGGCCTGGATTTTAATGCTGCATTTGACCGTGTTAATCATGAGGCCCTTGTTTTCAAATTCAAACAGTTGGGAGTGGATGGGTCATTTCTTAGCATTATTATTGATTTTTTTAAGTAATAGATCTCAAAGAGTTGTTGTTGATGGACACAATGGTGAGTATAGGAATGTGATTTACCGTCCAAGGCCTAAAGTCGAAATATATTTTTATTTTCACTTTTCATTATTGAAAATAAGTTTCCCTCTGGGGATGAAAAGACTTCAGAAAAAAAGAGACAAAAGAATGAGCATTTTTACATTTTAAATTTTCCATTAAAAATGTAATTTAAAAAAAATAATTGATTCTCCATCTTAGGGCTTACGAAAGTTATTGAGGAGAAATACAAAGAGTCCAGTTTGAGGCTCCCTATTTTCGTTAATAGTAGAGAAAAGGGAAAAGTAGATAGTTATTTGAAACAAGAATAAAATTGAATATATTGTTTTCTATTTCATATCTCGGATACAAACATTCATATGTTAATATGATATGTAATGCCGTATACATTTGTCCCTATGAATTAAACAGCATATTACTCCTTCGACGGCATACAAACTATTAGAGAGAATAGAACACATTGATATCAATTTAATTCGAGGCAATTAAGCTTTAATATTTTATAATAAGGAAGTATATTCATCGGCACACCAATAACGTTACTTAAGAATAGAAAATTATGAATTTGAAGAAGGTAATTTAAATCCTGAAGGTAGTTTTATATTGGAACAATGTTACTTCCAGATATAATTTATAAAAATGACTAAATTACGGAATTAGCAATAAAGTCTTTGAGGAGTCTTATTGGGTAATGCAAACACTTTTATTCTAATCTCCTCCACGATTCTTCTTTTAGACAATTTCTTGTTACGGAAGTCTATTTATGAAAATATTGAAGAGCCACAAGAATTCTAAATCCAGCATCAGATCTAACTCTGGTTTAGACAAACAACAATCCGTGTATAGATTAATGATCAAATTACGAACCAGTCTGATCTCTTGCCGAGATTTGCAGAAGTAACGTCCAGCTGTGACAGGAAGCATATCCCCCAAAATAATTATATTTCCTTACAACGCTGAAATGAAGTCTGACAGATTTTGTGGAAATACAGATTCGGTCAGCGCTGGTCTGAGACCCCTTGCCATTTAAATTGCTCTCTGGCGGAAGATTTGTTCATCTCCAGTGGCGGGTAAGTCAGGTTGGTATTATTTACTATCCTCTCTCGGATAAAATTTTAAAAGTAATTTTTCCTCCTACGTTATTATTTTGTTTTCATACATGCAAGACAATGAATTTAGATTTGGTAGAGGTAGAGGTATTTGAAATAACATATAGAATAGAACAATATCTGACATCATCTTTGCATAGTAATTCCCAATTTAAGGTTTTAAAGGCCGCGCATGAATGGCAGACAAAGGGCAATGGCATTGCCCTATCAAGCAGGACAAATTGGATAATGCTCTATAGACTAACCAAGCTTCCTCTCCACCCAAGGCAATGTTTGCTGATGACTCAGCAGATAGAACTATAGGCTTCTCTAAAATCTCCATTCTTAGCTCACAAGGATAGTGAGGTTGCAGTGACCTATGAAACTATATTTTGAGTGAGACTGGAACCCCAGTCTGGCGATCACCAGCCAGGGACGTTAACACATCGGCCACCACAACCCTTAATTGCCTCATATTAAAAAAAAAAAAAAAAAAAAAAAAAAAAAAAAAAGTGAAGTTCCCAGAATAATTCCATTTGCATTTACAAAGTTATCTGTATTGTGGAATGGATGAATATGTATGTGAATATCCGGCCATCTTAATTCATTGTACCTGCAATCCAGATTGTATGTATACAGTAAACTGATCCTACTTGTTTTGTTAATCCATCTATCTAAAATCCACAAATAAGTCTCGTTTATATAACTGTATCGCCATAAGCTCAAAATTCTTTGGATGAAGTTATTGCTTTACAAAGAAACTGGAAAAAGTTATTTATACAAAAACATAAAAGAACCGGAACTTTATTTCTACGTAAACATAGTAGATAAAGAAGATATTGATAAAAAGACGTACTTATCAACAGAAATTCACATACATACACACATACATACAGCCACAATCATGTATAGATAAATAAAAACAGTAATTATTTTCAAATGATACGTTAATGAACTGAATTCAATTAATTCAAATGTGGTTTCCAGATACGAAAACACTATGTAGACGCTTCAGTGCTTTTGATAACTTTTGTCTATTTTCAAAATCGAATTTATTTCCAAATGATGCGTTATATCATAATGCAATCAATTATCATAATATTTTGAAAATACACCGTTTCTTTTCTCTGAAAAGCTGATCTTAGTAATAATTTTTCAACTAGGATGACAATGTTCTGTTCACTAGAATTAAGTCAAATGTCAACGAATTGTTCTTCATGTGGATGAAACAAGAAAAGGTCATTCTATATTTACTATCCTATGAAAGGATTTTTGGTAGACATGGGTGCTTGTCGTTCTCTTTTGCCAAGGGAACCCTTCAGGACAGGACGTAGTCTGTCTACGTCTGCCAACGTCTGCTTGGTAGCTGCCAACGGATCTGCGATACCCACCTACGGTTACGAGAACCTCACATTATCGTTTGGAAACGGTAAATTTAATTGGAAGTTTCTCGTTGCTGATGTCACATTGCCAATCCTCGGTGTGGATTTCCTCTCTCATTTCTACCTTCTGGTCGATGTCGCCCACCGACGATTGGTCAATGCAGGCTCGTACTTGTCGACACCTCTTCAACCCGCCCCCTCCAACCTCGCTCTCCACATCAGCGCACCCACGGATGCCTACGCCCACCTCCTCACGTCGTACCCGGAAGTTTTCCGTCCAGAACTTCGCCAAACGCCCACGGCTCCTGCCAAGCACGGTATTTATCACCATATCAAGACGACGGGAGCCCCAGTCTTCGCAAAATTCAGACGTCTGGCACCGGAACGATTGGCAGCCGCCAAACAGACGTTCACCGAAATGGAGGAAATGGGCCTTTGCCAAAAGGCCTCCAGCCCATGGTCGTCACCCTTGCACATTGTTCTGAAGAAAGACGGCTCCCTCCATCCGTGCGGGGATTACAGGCGCCTCAACATGCAAACAGAACTGGATCACTACCCCCTCCCAAACATTGCCAACGTTACCTCCTACCTGCACAAAACGAAGGTTTTCTCTACGCTCGACCTCCTGAAGGGGTATTATCAGGTGCCCACGAACCCAGAAGACATCCCCAAGACCGCCATCACCACTCCGTTTGGTACATACACCTTCAATTACTCCTGTTTTGGCCTTCGTAATGCTGGAGCCACGTTTCAACAACTCATGGATGGCATCTTAGGGGACCTCCCCTACTGTGTATGTTATGTGGACGACATACTAGTGTTCTCCTCCTCAAAAGAGAAACACCTCCGTCACCTGCGCATCGTGCTCGACCGCCTGCAACAAAACGGCCTTGTAGTACGGTACGACAAGTGTACCTTTGGCGCCAAGGAAGTGTCGTTCTTAGGGCACTGCATCACTCCTGAAGGAGTCCATCCCCTCCCTGAGAAGGTAGCAGCCGTTCAGGACTTTCCCGCGCCCTCGACCGTCAAAGATCTGCAAGGATTTTTTGGGCATGATCAACTATTATCACCGTTTTCTGCCAGCCATTGCTGCCACTCTTGCTCCCCTCTACGCCTCCCTCAAGGGCAAGCCAAAGGACCTGAAGTGGGGTCCCCTTCAAGAAGTGGCCTTCTGCAATGCAAAGAAAACCCTATCAACCGCTGCGGCTCTCACTTTTCCTATCCCACATGCCCCTCTCCGTCTCTCCACCGATGCCAGCAACGTCGCTATTGGTGCATTACTGGAGCAGGTGGTCAACGGCTGGCCCCTCCCATTGGTCTTCTTCAGCAGAAAACTGTCCAAGGCAGAATCGGGTTATTCTACCTTCGATCGCGAATTGCTGGCGGTGCACTTGGCTGTCCATCACTTTTGCCATTCCTTAGAAGGTACGCCCTTCGTCATTCGCAAAGACCACATGCCTGTGGTGCACGCCTTCACTTGACAGTCTGACGCCTGGTCCGCCCAGTCAACGCCGACATCTCTCCGCCGTGGCTGAATACAATGGCAACCTTCAATACGTCCATGGAAAAATTAATCCCATTGCCAATGCTCCGTCAAGAAACATGTTGGCTGCCGTTCAACTGGGATTGGATTACAACGCCTTGCCTGAAGCCCAACGACAGGATCCAGAGTATCAACCATGTAGGACATCCTGCACGTCCCTCCGTTGGGAAGACTTCCTCCTCAAAGACTCCAACACCACCCTCCTCTGTGACGTCAGTACTGGTAGACCCCGACATTGGATTCCTGCTCCTATGTGCCGGCAGGTGTTGATTTCATTCAAGGCCTCTCACATCCCTCGTGCTGTTGTACTACACAGCTGCTGAAGATGAAGTTCATTTGGCACGGCATTTCTAAGGATGCTAAGGATTGGGTCTGCACCTGTACTTCTTGCCAAACTTCCAAAGTACATCAACACACGGATTCCGGAGTGGGCACCTTTACTCAACCTCAGCGTCGTTTCGCACACATTCACGTCGTTGTTGTAGGCCCCCTACCCATATCACAAGGACATCGTTACCTGCTTACCGTCATCGACCGCTCCACTCATTGGCCTGAAGCCATTCTCATGGAAACTGCAACGTCCGCCTCATGTACATCTGCCTTACTCTCAGGATGGATTACAAGATTTGGTATCCCTGGGCATATTGCTTCTGACAGGGGTACCACTTTCACCTCCCAATTGTAGACATCATTAGCGAATCTCCTGGTCATCACCCTACATCAGACAACTGCCTACAACCCTGCTTCCCTGGGTCCTCCTGGGACTAAGGACCACTCCTAAAGACACCCTTGACATCTTGGCAGCTGAAATGGTATATGGCGACCTGTTCGTCGTCACTGCCAAATTTTTTCCATCTACAACCTCCTCCGACGATCTCCAGCGCATACGTCACGTCGTGGGAAATTTTCTCCATGCCGCCAGACTTACAAGCCCCCAGCGAAGCATCACATAACAAGAGACTTGCACTCTGCAACGCACATCTTCCTGTGCAACTACACTAGCAAGCCACCACTAACGCGCCCTTACACGGGCCCTTTCCTTGTGATACGACGCAGTCCGAAAGCATTCCTACTATACATTCGTGGCAAAGAAGACTGGGTCTCCATTGATCGTCTAAAACCTGCTTATCTCCTGCCAGATGACCCGACTACAGTTCGCCTCTCTAGATCAGGGCGCCCTATTTAACATGTACAGTATGTCATTTTAGGTGGGGAGCCATGTACCAACCGTGTGTCACACGATCGTACATAGTAACGACATTTCATTTTGTGTATATATTATGCTTGTATCTTCGCTCTCCCCTCGCACTAAAAAGAACCTAATATGATGATAGGATGTTTCTATTAACAACCATAATGATTACCTGGAACATAGATGAAGAATTGTTAGTAATTATTTCTCAGCTGATCCCATCTTTGGTCGTCAATTTTTCTTGGTGGGATTTAATGATACGTTGGTATTCTTAAAATGCACTTTAATAAATCTTGTGACTACATTGCTCTATAACAGCCATCTGATAAAACCAAAACATTGCTAAACCAAAGAGCATCGCTCTTAAAAGACTTAAATCCTACTCCAGTACAAAACTATAAAGAATTACATCCTATCTTTGAGGTAATTAATAAATGTTTGAATCCTAATACCAAAATAAATCATTACACTTATGTACAAAGCATAACATGTTTTATTCATGCAATATGATGCAATGTTGCGCAATACCTGTAACACTTGAAATAATATAGTACATTATTACAATAATACATAACAGAACCTGAAATAACATGTATACTTTTCTCACCCACTGTTAACCGATGCGGTGTCGGTTGAACAGGAAACTTCCTGTTGTATTGAACCTGGAATAATGTGTCTGTTTTTTTCACCGTTAACTGTTAACTGGTGTGGTGTCAGTTGAACAGGAAATTTCCTGTTGCATCGAATCTTTGTATATAAAGGAGAGTGGTCTGTAATAAAGTTACTCAGTTGCTTTCATCCTGTCTTTTAATCACAACCTTCTCTCGGCTCGTCACAATTATTAGAAAAAAGAACCGTTATTAGCTTTTAATTGGATTCTTCAGACACCATTGTTATCCAGGTAATTCAATATTTATTTCAAAGGTGAGATTCGTCAACCATTTTAATGTTTTAAGAAAAAGTCCCGATTTTTTCGAAAAGAAAGCTTACTACAAAATCTTTGCACTTCGAGATTTATTTTCTCTTAATCTTATTCATTTTTATACCAATACTCGAATTCTAACTTATTGCTGTTAGACAGGAAGATTTTCGAACGTCATTATCCTCGAATTTTATATAATGTTATAATGCTATTTTTCTTAACTATTGAAAATTTTCTTTTTTAGATTTTCAGCATTCATATTCGTAGTACACACCATCATACTCTTCTTTGGGGCTTGGTCATGTGGAGAAAATTAAAGAGGAGAGGCTGGTAAAATTGGGTTATAAATCTAATAGCTTACAGGAGTAACACTGTATCCGCAAAGGAAACCATATATCTACATGATACACATCAAATACACACAAGATGTATCACATTTTCGTATGATACATTTTACCTAATGACAACTGCCTTTGTCATCGTTCAGTACAAACTTACTCTTCATCGCTGAAAAATAGCTTTGCTTCATATCATAATGAAATGTACAATATTCCCTCTCCTTTTAAATAAATCTCACTTGGGACAAATAAGGAAAGATCTATAATGGTATGAAAATTTCAAGTTATTTCAAGTTTTCTCGTTATGATAAAAGCTAAACTCTAGAACAGAATTTGAGAACATTCACAGTATATAGAATTTAAACATAAAATTATTAGTCTTATAACCCCCCCCCCCCTCTCTCTCTCTCTCTCTCTCTCTCTCTCTCTCTCTCTCTCAAAGGGAAGTCAATTAAAACCAGAAAGTCATATGTTTTGTAACTTTACGAATAAATTCCCTTACTAAGAGTTCTGCTTACATGCAGTCCTTTTATTATCATCTATGAATTTATTATCTTTGTTAAATTCCATCACTTAAATTTGCATCTTTCCTAACTAAAAAATGGTGTGTACATACACACACACACACACACACACACACACACACATATATATATATATATATATATATATATATATATATATATATATATATATATATATATATATATATATATAAACAATCTCTCTTTTGTTTTGTTTTCTTCAATTTTGCTATCTACTCTCTATGACTTAGTCTTCACTTTAAAGCGCTTAAAATCTATTTTATATATTTGGGGTAACAAAAATAACTGTTCTTTATATACGATTTTTAATTATGATAGATTTACTACCTGATAAATACGTAATTAAATTTCGCATCATAATGAAATATTCGTATGGACAAAGAATCTAAAAAGGTAAAAACATTATTTAAGGGATAAATTATGGGTTATTCCTCGAAGATGATATAAAACATTTTGATGATCTTGTTATTCTATCATCTTAGTTATCCGTTCTTCACGAATAAGTTTTTTTTTTTTTTTTTTTTTTTTTTTTAGATTTTGTAGTGAATATCAAAATTCGGTCCTCCTCTACCGTAGAATCTCTATTCAAAAATAAACTACCATTTAACCTACGTTTGAGTTCAGGAGGAATGTCAATATCCACTAATGACGCAGGTTCAGATGGACGATCACAGCGCCTGGTCCGCTTTATCGTCTTTCTTAGGGCCTTTTTCGAAGGCAGACATGGCATAATACTTGGATTTGGAGCGGTGGTGCTTGATGAATAATTTGGATCGACTTATCTCTTGGGGATTTTGCTTGTATTTTTTATTTCATTTCTTATTTTTGTTACACTAGCAGCACTTGCACAAGGAGCATGATTGTGGTCTCCAAAGTTTGTTAGTAAATGTTCTCCGTTCACAAGTTTGATAACTGCTCTTCCTTTGCAGTCATTAGATTTTCGAAATTCACAGCGCTGGCCAGCAGTATGATTCGTTCCGGTTTTTATCGTTAACCATCAGGTATCCACGTACGTTAATTTCATCTTTTCCTTTTTGAGAAAGAATCTTTTCGCAAATTTCTTCCATTTCCGTGGGTGGTTTAGCACTGAGATATAGTTTAGATATGAAAGGTTAACAGCCAACCGAAACACTAATTATCATAGGCTAGTCAGGTGTTTTGACGTCAAGAACAAACCAAAGCACTCACATTTATATGAAAGGCCTTGTTATCACTGGTTTACCGTTTAAATCTCTCTCTCTGTATGCATGTATGTAATTATGTCAGGGTTTTGGCCTGTAGGAGTTTTGGCAAGTCGGTATTGTGGCTGTCGGGATACTGGGTGTCGGGATTATGGCTGTCGGGAATTTGACCCAGACCCATATCTATATATATATATATATATATATATATATATATATATATATATATATATATATATATATATATATGTATGTATGTATATACTGTATATATATATATATATATATATATATATATATATATATATATATATATATATATATATATATACAGTATATACATACATACATATATATATATATATATATATATATATATATATATGTGTGTGTATATATATATATATATATATATATATATATATATATATATATATATATATACACAGTATATATATATATATATATATATATATATATATATATATATATATATATATATATATATATATAATGTATGTACACAGTATATACAGATATATAAATCTATGAATATATACTGTATATATATATTTATATATATATATATATATATATATATATATATATATATATATATATATATATATATATATATATATATATATATATATATGTAAATGTATATACACAGTATATACAGATATATAAATATGTGTATATATACTATATATATATATATATATATATATATATATATATATATATATATATATATATATATATATATATATATATATATATATATATATTATCACCTCCTACGCTTATTGACGCAAAGGGTCTAAGTTAGATTAGGCATTGTCTTTATCTTGAGCATTTAAATCAATACTTCTCCATTCGTCATCTCTTACTTCACGCTTCAGTAGTCCTCAGCCATGTAGGTCCGGGTCTTCCAACTCTCCTATATACACAGTATATACAGATGTATAAATATATGTATATATACTGTATATATATATATATATATATATATATATATATATGTATATGTATATACACTGTATATACAGATATATAAATATATGTATATATACTGTATATAAATATATATATATATATATATATATATATATATATATATATATATATATATATATATATATATATATATATATATATATATAAATATATATATATATATATATATATATATATATATATATATATATATATATATATATATATATATATATATATGTATATTATCACCTACGCTTATTGACACAAAGGGTCTAAGTTAGATTAGGCCAGTTGTCTTTATCTTGAGCATTTAAATCAATACTTCTCCATTCGTCATCTCCTACTTCACGCTTCAATGGTCCTCAGCCATGTAGGTCCAGGTCTTCCAACTCTCCTAGTGCCTTTTGGAGGCCAGTTGAAAGTTTGGTGAGCTAATCTCTCTTGGGGAGTGCGATGAGCATGCCAAAACCATCTCCATCTGCCCCTCACCATGATCTCATCCACATATGGTACTCAAAGAATCTCTCTTATAGTTTCATTTCTAATCCTGTCCTACTATTCAACTTCCAATATTCTTCTGAGGGTTTTGTTCTCAAATATAAAAAATCTGTTGGATATTGTTTCACTGTCATACCACGAATCATGTCCAAACAGTAACACCGATAGATTCCTATTTTCTACACAATGCTGTACAACATGTCTTAAAAAAAGAAAATTTGGTCAATATAACTTCTACCTTTTCTATATCCCGCTGCTTGTTCATCTCTCAGCTTTTCATCAATCTTTCTCTCTAGTCTCTTTGGAATAAGCCTACTATATATTTCCATGATAACGGACGTAAGTGAGATGCCTCTCTAATGATTGCAATAAGTAATTTTCACCCTCACTGCTAGCTCCCATTCATCAGGTTTGTCCTCTTCTTGCCACTTCATACAAAATAATCTTCTAAGTATTTTGGGAGTCACTTCATTTCCAGCCAATATCATCTCAGCAGTTATTCTATCGTAGCCAGGGGCTTTCCATCTCTTAAGTTTTTTAAGAATAGCTTTGACTTCAAACACACTGAATTCAATCATGGGCACATCCAAATATTACTCAGCTACAGGTATATCAATCAAATTATTTCCTTCAAATCTCCTATTCATGACATCACTAAAGTGTTCCATCCAACATTGTCTTTCTTCATCCTAGGTTGTTATAACAGACCCATCTCTCTTTTTGATGGGCATGTGCTTCTTCTTCTTTGCCCCTGTGGAGATTTCATTAATAATTTTATGAGCAATTCCTACACCATAGTTACTCCTTGAATTCAGAGCTTTGTCAGCCTCATCTGCTTTACTGTCTAAATATTCTCTCCAGGAGATTCTTAGCACCCCGCTATGCTCGGGACCAGGGGCCATTCTGTCATTTTTGCTTTCCATAGACTGACTAAATCCATAGAGGATTCATTGGCTAGAATAGATTCATCAAAGTCTAGCCAATTCTTTGAGATATCTAGTGACCCCTGCCAGTCCATACTGATTCTAATAAACTCATCCACCAGGCATCGAGGTAAAAGCTGAAGAGACAGCTTGTCTATCATCTTAAACCCAATCCGTCACATTGCTGCCAGTGATTTCTTCGAGTTTTAGGGAGGCATTTCCTCCACATCCAAAATTCTCGTTACTTCACCAGGTTGCTCATCCGTTTATATAACCGTTGTCAAACATGGACTACTAAGATATACTGCCATTGCAAGCTTCAAAAATCAAGATCTTGACAAGAAAGAAAGGAATAAATAAAGAAGTCGTTACGTCGGCGTCAACTTTCTCAGAAAATAAATCTGAGAGCCACTTCAAAATACATATATATATATATATATATATATATATATATATATATATATATATATATATATATATATATATATATATATATATATATATATATGCATGTATAGTTCAGCTTATATCTTCTTGCTAGAGTCTAACATCTTTCAATCCGTGTGAATCATAAAATCTTATAATTCTGCTGATGTTCTGGAGATGTACAAGATGTAAAAGTGGTTTTCTTTTACAAACTGTATATATGGATCCATATGTAAACATACTGTAATGATCTACTTTCTATCTATATGTAATGATAAATTTGGTAGACAAATCTGCACCCCAATAATAACTAATTCCTTATTATGATTTTATAGAAATGTGGAAATGTTCATAGGACCAGGAAATTTACGTCATGTTACACAAATATTTAAAATAACTTGAACGCAAAAGATTGAAATAAATAATCATGCAGTAGATTTGTTTTATTCATCCAAAATAAGTTTAAACACTATATCCCCTAATATAATCCTCTTTATGAGCACCTGTTCATGAAGCAAAATCGAAAATGATAGAACGGATCAAGATATATTTAAAAACAGAATTTTATAGTTGATATTTTGAGATCCTGTGCAGATCTTATTCGTACTATTTAAGCCTTTCTGACGGAATCCGAGAAGGAAAGGAGAAATTTGGGAGACGATGGCTCAGACACATTAGCTCTGTAAAGAGGAACATCTAATGAAGAATAAAGCCAATAGCCTATTTGCAATTCGAACCGGTAGAAGTCGTTATAAGACAACCGAGTCTTGGATTCAAAGCTTTAAAAGAAGACTACAAAACCCTCGAAGGATTACTTGAATCACAACAATGGAGGGAGGTGACCATGAATGGTAGAGAATTTACGAGGAGGCTTTTGGTCACACTTGGGCGTTTCCGACATAACGGAAAGTTCCAAATATAACGAATATTCTTGAATAGAATATTGCCAGCACTCGTCACTCTATCTTTAATGTTTGGACGTTAAACAGTCCAGGAGAGTTATGGTTTGACATATGACATATTTCAACAGAATTTATTTCTATTGCAGATAATTTGGGCAAGTGTCAATAACCCCATATCCCAAATGTAGAAAAAAAAATAGAAATATTTTGATAACATTTTTGTATTTCACATATTTCTCTCTAAAATTCTCCTTCGGTCGCTTACTTTGCCATTATGAAACTTCAATATTTGCAATACTAATGGCCTTAGACATGTATATTATATGGTATATGACAACCCAGGATTAGTGGCACTAATGTTGATATTCAATCAAGTACGTTTCACTCAAAATCTTGATGATATACCCTATTATATTTTCACTAACCCCTTAAATATTGATGAGGGTATTACCGGACAGGAGCCCAACAGGGTTCAACCTTTATTTGCCAATCAAAACTGCTTTAGTCTATGTCAATGTAATTGTGAATGAAAGTGAGATAAAGAATAAGATTTAAGGAGAAAGAAAATATATCTATTAACCCATTGTGGGAAATCACATGCAATGGAATATCCTGTAAAGTGGCACATTCGATCCATAACTGTGTAGTATTACCAACACACAAAGTGTAGAAGTAAAAAAACTGATATGACATGTTTAGCATATCAATTATTACATATTTTATCTAAAACATGGTGTAACATAGCATAAAAAGTATATTTTCAAATTAAAAGGTATTATTCAAACATTGTCAGGATCAAGAAATTCAATAGCACACGAGTTCAGGCAGCCTGCTCCATGGCATTCTCCACAGGCATTGGAACAATGGAAAACATTTTTTTTTTGTATGTGCATCGTTGGCTTTTGCAGTCCTGCTTACAATTACACCTTATCATATTGAGAAGAGACTGAGGTGCAGGAGACGTCCGTCATTTGTGGATATAGCACATCATTCATTTTCCCTCCCCCTACGATATCATTCTCAAGCCCCTGCGGCAACTGGCAGTACAGCCTGTAGCTATGGAATTTGGCTGCATTTGATGTTGGTGGAAGTGTTTAGGGCTGTACATATATCATACTGGCTGTGACTTTTGATCAGAGCCTTTTATATCTGAGCTTTTCCAGGTCATTTCCCAGACAACCATTGTAAACAGACACTAACGCTCGTTCACAGGCTGCTGCAATAAAGTTTGCTCTTTGCCTTCTTCTGTAATACATCTTTCCCAGGTCCAAATAGTCTTGAGGTTGTGTCACACCCCATGATGGTATGTATAAAGAGAATACTGTCACATACTGCTGGACTAAGAGATCTCTTCAGTTTATGTATATTCCATACCTTGCATCCTGATTTGCTGACCTATTGTGGAAGAAGGAATAGGTCATTAGAATGAAAATCCTCATAATAGCACAGAAGAACCACCAATAGATCAGTGTCGTCAACAATCACTACTGTACATTTATTTGCTGGTGATTCTATGGATTTCTCTACTATTAAAAGATCAGCATCGCTTTTTGCATGAGCTGTTTCACAATCATTTTCCTCAAGTTTTGCTGACAGGTGGTTAATAAATTTCTGTTTTTTTCTGTTTATCTGACAAAAATTTTTCCTTCTCCAATTTCAGTTGCATTTGCCCAGTAAAGTTTGTTAGAGGATCACTTATCCAGCCTGTACGTCTCATATGGGTTAAGTCCTTTGTTGTTTCATTAGGGTAGCCATCAAATACGATTAATGGTCATTCATCATATTTTTATCAACATGATTGACATACATTTGGCATATTTTGACAAAGGTTTGGCCAGGTTTCCCTCCTATCCTCTAAAGGAATGAGCCTCCGTCTAAGACATAATAAACTTTACCAGCTGTTAGTGATTCAGCGTGATCATACAGTTTCCACAGATCATCTGCAAAGGTGGACTTGTTTGCTTGTTTCAATATGCCAAGAGTGTCAAATATAGATGAGAAACTAGAGAGTTCACATTTCAGTAACTTCTCAAGTTCCATATCTTGTGATCTATTAGCAATTGTCACTAAATGCTGAAACATTCATTGTGGGCCAACATAAATGGTATCTAGAACTACCTTCACTGCATTTTTGTGCTTAGTATAATAGCTGGCTTTTTCCTTTTGAATGAGTAATTCATCAGATCTTCTCCAATCATATCATCCAGAGTTTTATTTCCAACTGTGGTTACAACAGCAGCATTGTCATTGTCATTGGCAATAACTTCAGTTGCAATGTTACGCAAAGGTAAATCATCGCTGAAAGTATTCATCATATTCAAGAACTCAAGGAGTGCATTCAGGTCTTTATTATCTCTTGTAGAACGGGCTTTAGACATATCACATTGCTGGTCTCCCCCTGTGAACTGCTTTCCAGTAAATTCTTGCATGGCATTATTGATGTCAGCAGAAACTGGCATTGAGAGGAGCCATGTCAGCATCTGATATTCTGCTATTCCTCTGCTTCTTGTTAGACCTACAGTGCTTTTAATACTCCTCATGAGAACCTGTTTAATTATCAAATCAGATGAAATTCCTCCCCATTACCTGTCACTTCTCCTTAAACCATGAAGGCCTGCTTTGAAATTGTTGTACAGTATACTCAGGATGGTTACTTTCTAGGTTAAGCAAGTCCTGCAGATATAATCTCGTAGATTTGGCATACAGGATATGACCAGATGCAGCAAAATAAGGAAGCATCTCTGATAGAGATCGTAGATGGAGATCCCAGTTGGTTTCCTAAGTTTATTTTATTGTTTAAACATTGATGGGCCTCTATTAATAAAGTTTGATATATCTAGCATAATGACGACTACTTCAATAACAACTACAGGAGTACTGGGTAGAGAAGATGCCTTCGCCACGTCAAGCAGTCTTATTTGGCTGTTAATTCCACTGTGTACTCGTGCTTTGATGTATTTTCTTCAAAATCTAATGAATTTGTCCTTAGGTCATACCCCACATGTCCACCAAGTTTTGTTGAAATTGGTTCCGCAGTTTTTATGTAATGTTGTTCACATACAAAAAAGTAAACTAACAAGATCTTTGCCATTTACTTAACATTGCAATTATTTTCAAAGTACTGCTGCGTACTTGAACTCTGATGTACTTCGTCTAAAGTGTTACAAATTCATCCTTAGGTGAAAGCCAGTATGACTTCCAAATTTTAACAAAATCGGTAGAGTAGTTTTTGTGTAAAGTTGCTCACAAACAAACAAACAGACCTGGGTTATCACATATCCTTCACATTCGGGTGGGCACTCTGTAGAGTGCATACCTTAACCAACGCCACATAACAAGATATGCAATGGAATTATGCACATATTGGCACGAGTTTCATGCAAATCGGATAAAAATTGACCACGATATAGCAAAAAGGTGTTTTTCCCCTTTTCGTTACCTTTGACTCAAATTGTAATCAAATTGTCCTTGGATTATGAACAATCATCTCACCAAATTTAATAAAATTTGGTCAAATAGTTATGCGAATCAGAAACACACAGACAGACATACAAATACACGGTTATTAAAACAAAGTTGGCGAAGCTAAAAATCTTTGATTTTGTCGAATGCTAAACATAGGAACAGAAATGCCTCACGAATATTATTCAGTGATGGATCAACCCCATCGTTTAGCTACATTATATTTGCAAAGGTAGGGTCCAAGGGAGAACCCATTGCCATACCATCGACCTGTTTGTAAACTTTGCTATTGAAAATAAAGAAAGTTTCTGTTACGGCACGTTCAAGTAATTTTCTAAAGAGTTAACGTTAAAACCATGAAATGAGGAAGTCGGGTTGGGAAATAGTCTAGTTAAAATAATGTCTATTGTTTCTGAAAGTGGAATATTAGTAAATAAAGAGGTAACATCATAACTGACCATAAAACTATTGGGATCTTGCTGGAGAATATGAGGTACAAACTGAGATGAGTTTTGCAAGGTGTAAGCATTGGAAGTGAGATCACTTGGTAGAGGGACTAAAAATTTAGCTATACCAAAATTAGCGGAGTTGTAAGCAGCCAGAATGGGACGTAATGGTATGTCAGCTTTGTGAACCTTGGGTAAACAATATAAAACGCTGAAGGATGAACCAGTGCTGTACAAGGAACGGTATGTTTCTTCTGATAAAAAGGATTCATCTTTGAGTTGTTTAAGGTTACGGTTGATTTTGTCCTCTACTTTATAAATCAAACTAAATTCTGGAGACCCAATTTCACAGAATTTACTATTGTCTGAAAGAATGTTAAGCATTTTGTCGGTATAATCTTGTTTATTAAGATTTCACATTGTAATAGTGCATTTAGTACAGGAATTTTTAGAAAACAAACTTTTACAGGACTTGGGTTAAACTTTTTTAGTCACTGTCCGATTTCATTTAAAGTAAACTCTTGAAAAAACATTAATTTTTAGAGCTTTTAATCTTTCTTCAGATTGGGGTAGATTCCACGAGGAAATTAA
>NC_090744.1:91042012-91047012 GCF_036898095.1 Palaemon carinicauda
ACCCATAATAACAACTTAATAAATGGCTAATCATCATTACACATATTATTAATACAATTGAATATTGCAGGAATATCTAAAAAAAGAATAATAATAAAGAAATAATACCTTAGTGACAGGCCAGCGCAGGTGGAGACGGAAAATCAGCGTGGAGGTAGGGACGGCGACTACGATAACGTACGATAACTTACACTAACTTACACTACGTGAACTTTAACTTAGCTTAATTTTTTTTTCATTTTTATAATTTTATATTTTTTTTACATTTTTTTTTCTTTTCTTATTTTTAATTTTCATCACTTTCACTCGATTCAGTCTTCTTTTTCTTTGCTTCACTATCTTTCTTTTCATCATGATCACTAGACCATTTTATAGATTTTTAAAAGAAACTATTGATTGAAAGTGTCTTGGTACGGCTTTTGAGGATTTTTCTGAAATGAGTTAAGCAAACATCATCGAACTGCGCAACTACACGTCCAACCTGAAGTTTCTGTGGGTGATGCTTGTCAATGAAATCAACCATGTGTTGATGATATGCCAACATCTGTCTTATTTCCGCCGTAACTAAGATTTGGCCTACCTCCTCGGTCTCCTCCGACTCACTCAACTGCGCTTGGAACTCATTATGCTGCATGGCTTGCAGCTCCTTGAGTTCCTCAGTGGTGAGCTCTTCATGATGTCCATCGACAAGTTTGGTGATGTCATCTTCATCCACCTCCGGACCCATGGACTTGCCAAGGGATACAATCTCTTCGACGTCTTCCTCGGCGGCAAGCACAGGTTCATTCTCGGGGCCAAAACTTTCGAAATCACTGGGAGCAACAGCATCAAGCCAAAGCTTCTTCCAAGCTGAATTCAGGGTCCAACGAGTTACTCCCTCCCAAGCATGATCTATGATCTTTAAGCAGTGCACGATATTAAAGTGGCGCCTCCAAAATTCACGCAAAGTTAAGTTGGTGCTTTGCGTGACATTAAAGCACTGCTTGAATAAGTGCTTGGTGTAGAGGTTCTTAAAATTAGAGATGACTTGCTGGTCCATGGGCTGGAGGATAGGGGTGGTATTCGGTGGAAGATACAACACTTTTATAAATTTGTATTCGTCGATGATATCACCTACGAGTCCGGGGGGGGGGGTGAGCGGGTGCATTGTCCAAACAAAGCAAGCACTTCAAAGGCAAATTCCTCTCCTGAAGGTACTTCTTGACAGTAGGGCCAAAAACTACGTTTACCCATTGCACAAAGAACTGCCTAGTAACCCAAGCCTTAGAATTAGAACGCCATAGAACATGTAGCAGGTCTTTATTAATTCTATGGGCTTTAAATGCCCTAGGGTTTTCGGAATGGTAAACTAATAAAGTCTTAATTTTGCAGTCCCCGCTGGCGTTGGCACAAACCGCAAGAGTCAACCGATCCTTCATTGGCTTATGTCCATGCATTTTCTTCTCTTCGGCGGTAATGTATGTTCGACTAGGCATCTTCTTCTAAAACAGACTGGTTTCATCACAGTTGAACACCTGCTGCTCTACGTAGCCTTCCTCTGCCACGATGCTTTCGAACTTTTTAACAAAGTCTTTAGCAGCCTTGGTGTCCGAACTCGTAGCTTCTCCATGCCGAACAACTGAATGAATCCCGGTCCGTTTCCTAAATTTCTCGAACCAACCTCGAGATGCCTTGAATTCCTCCGTCGTAGGATCGGCTGAACTCTCCCCCGCGGCACCCCCAGAGCCCGCCGCCTTCAAGTCACTGTAGATAGCGCTGGCCTTCTCACAAATGATCGTTTCAGTGATCGTATCGCCAACAATCTCCTTGTCCTTGATCCATATTTACAAAAGGCGTTCCATCTCTTCAAGGGTAGGGCTACGACGTTTGGAAATAGTCGTGATCCCCTTCAAAGGTTTCACTGCTTTAATGGCTGCCTTCATTTTTAGGATTGTTGAAATCGTAGACATATTCCGGCCATATTGTTTAGCCAGATCGCTATCACGCACACCTCGCTCATGCTTTTCTATTATTTCTTGCTTTAGTTCTAATGAAAGCATTGACTTCTTCCTTTTCTCTCCACTACTACTACTTCCTGAACCGAAACAAAGCTTTTTACAGTAGGACCCATGATTACGAAAAACAGAAAACAACACGTGAAAAAGGAAGATAAAAAACACTGTTAATAACGGAGCGAATAGAGAACAACCACACGATGCGCTTGAGATGAGAGGACTGATCAAGGCGACGCTCGATTGGCGTCCCTCCGATGTGCTGCCGTCTAGCGGCGTCAACAACAAACCACGGTTGACGCTTTCGAGAAAATTCCACTCGTACGCGTATCATTTACTTCGTATGTTGGAGCAACACTTTGGGTGTCGAGACAGAAATTTGGTCGAATTTTACTTCGGATGTTGGAAAATTCGTATGTTAGGACATTCGTATGTAGAGGTTCCACTGTATATAGTTTAGCCTTAAATGGAACACAAAAATAACAGAACACTGAAAAGACGAAAAGATAATAGTCATTACTTAACAGGTATACTAAGATCTGTTTTTCTCTGGTGCCTCCTATGGTTTATTGTATGGTTTACCCAAGATTCACAAAGAAAATGTTCCAGTCAAACCTATTTTAACTGATTATAATTCACCTGATTTTAATATTGCAAAATTTCTTATTCTTATTTTACAACCACTTGCCCCTAATGAATATACGGTGCCGAATTCTGCCTCTCTGATACCTGAAATCACCATTAAAAAAATTTTTTACTATATGGTTCGCTATAATTTTGAATCATTATTTACGGACGTGCCTGTACAAGAAATCCTTGATATCATTTAAAATAAAACTTTCCATTTCTGCAGACGACTGCTATCACGATTTTAACAAGTCTGATTTTAAAAAATTACTTGAACTTGCAGTAATTGGCACTTATTTCATTTTTGATGGAAAGTTGTTTAAGCAACTTGGTAGTATGGCTATGACTAGCCCTCTTGGACCCACTTTCACCAATATTTTTATGTGTAATCGTGAAGAGCAGTTTTTAGATCAATGTCCTTTGCTGTTCAGAACAATATTTTATAAACGCCACTTAGATGATACGTTAGCTACTTGTAAACAAAAGGAACATACTGCTGCTTTAGATTTCATCAATAATGTTCATCCATACATCAACTTATCTAATGAAAACGAAGAAAACATCAAGTTTTATTTAGAAAGAAAGACGTTTACTGGTTTAAGCAATAATTTTTAAGCTTTTGTTTTGACAATTTTAAATTAAATGTCATAACAACTATGATCTATAGGAAATTATATCTTCCCTCTGATTGGTCAGCCTTTCATAATGAAATGATTTTTTCGAATAATATTTCAAGGATAACTATTTCCCAACCAAAATATTTTCTAGATATGTTAACAAATTTCTGAACATACTGTATGAAAAAAAAAATTCATGTACCTACTTTACCAAAAACTATCTATACTTTGTTACCTTTTATCCATAATAGAAAATTGGGATCGTAAATTAATTTTGAAGAATCTCCCGACAATGGTATAAATGTTTAAATTCAAGGATATTCTCCCCGATCTATTGCGTTCTTCATTGGTTTAAATGCTTACTTGTCCGAGATATAATCTTGGAAATCATATGGGTATCACAAAAAGACTGCTGAAAATTTGCATAGATGCTCATTGGGGAGTTAGCCATAGGACTGGATGCGCACTCAACAATGAAGAGTTATCAACCATCAGAGAACATACACTATACATTTAAATGTGAAACTAAAATATTATAAAAAGATTACATAATTATTGCACAAGCGCCATGCAACTCTTTTCACCTATTATTAGAGTCGTTGGTAATTAAAGAACAGGCTCTGCAACTAAACAGCCAAGTATCCTCTGTCCCCCTTCACATCGCTTAAGGGGTTTGGCTGGCTAATGACGTTTTTTAATGACAGGACTTTGACATTCAAACCACTTAATAAGGTGACTTAGGACATCTCCATACTGCAAAGGATTTTTGCCTCTGACCTTCGGTTTTGCGACGCCAGGGCAATTTATCCTGAAAATGAGTGTTTTTCAAATTTTATCTCCTCCCTTGATAACTAATATTCAGACCTGGGATTACTACCCTATATAGACCTGATGTAAACCTCTAATCAAATGAAGAGTTTATTTTCTAGAAGTAAATTTTCTATAGATATCAGATTTTTCATTATGGTAGAAAAAAATAAGCCCTAAAGATAGTGGCCATATTTGATTGTCTTATAACGTCTTTCTGAGATATATACTATACTCCAATGCTAAATTTATGTCTTTAAAACCAAGGAAGATAGAATTTGAAGGTCAATAGGTATAGTTTTGAGGTACGAGCATTCAAAGTTTTTCTTTGTATCTTTACAAAGCCAATATTAATAAATCCTGATTATTGTGAATTTTATGTTCCTATTTGGATATTAATAAACCCCCAAAAAATATATTTATCATAATTTAATGATAAATGAAGATCCCTTTGCTCAATCTCTGTCTTCTTTAGGCGAGACAGTCGCTCCTTCATCATCTCCCTCCTTCACTAACTCCACTAATGCCGCTGATATTACCAACTTCTGAACTCTTATTAGAGCATATTCCTTCTTCCTATGTTAGCGAGATGTTGAAAATTTTTTTTCATCTTAGGCATGATGAAATTCTTGCCAAAACAGAGAAGCACAGACGTAGAAACGAGTGAATGTCAGAGGTCAAACTCAAACTTGTACTCTCTATGAAGTTTGTGGTAGGATTGAAGGCCAAAGGGTGTAATTACTAGTAATACATTGTCTTGTGACTCAAGGAATCTATACAGATGCTATTGCTCACAAATTGGTTTACATTAAAATGTTACATTTATCCAAATATACGATAACACAAGAAATACTGCATTTTCTTGTAGGGAACAATGATTTTGGTTTAGTGAGTTACTTTTACTAATAAGCCTGTAACTATGAAAGTAAGAAGAATTTTAACAAAATATTTTATATAC
>NC_090744.1:91049512-91052012 GCF_036898095.1 Palaemon carinicauda
ATATATATATATATATATATATCTATATATATCTATCTATCTATCTATCTATCTATCTATCTATCTATATATATATATATATATATATCTATATATTTATATATATATAGATATATATAGATAGATAGATATATATATATATATATATATATATATATATATATATATATATATATATATATATATATATATATATATATCGTCATCGTTCTACTTCAGGGCAGGACAAAGTCCTCAGACATATCCTTCCACTCCGGTCTATTTATGGTCTTACTATCTCAGTCTTTATATGCAAATATTATTAGCTCGTATATCCATCATCTTCTTTTACTTCCCTTTCTACATTCATAATTTAAAGGGACCCATTCACTTATTCGTTTTGCCCATCTATCATTTGCCAATATCATTATATGTCCAACCCATGTCTATTTCCTTTTCTCACAAGCTGTTGAAATATCATCCATTTTGATATTCCTAAAATTATACTTTCCATAGCTCTTTGAGTTGTAACTACCTTATGATTTAAGGCTTTGGTAAGGCTTCAAGTACGTTTCCTTGTAGAAAAGGTGACAATTCACTTTTCATAATCTCATAATGTTTACTATAAACTTTCTATCCAATGCTTATCATGCTTTTAATTTCGTTCTCATGTCCTAGGGAAACAATAACTGTCCTAAGTAGGCTACTCATATCCCTTAACAGTCTATAGACTCTTTATAGAAGTTCGTCCATATCATTTATTGGTTATCTCTGCATTTTCATTCAAGATTTTCTTAGTTTTACTCCTATTGAATTTCTAGTCTTATATTTCTGCTTTCTCTATTCCAATTTACTAGCATCTTTTGCAATTCCTAGCATGATTCATTAAATATAACTATGTAATCTGCAAATCTTCAGTTGTTGAGGTATTCCCCATTAATGTTAATTTCTACTTTCCCTAATCTAATTTCTTGAAAAAAAAATGTACGGCACACTGTGGATAATTTGAAAGAGATAGGATCCCCCTTGTCTAATTCCTTTTTAAATCAGATTTTTTTTCTATCATTATGTAGTTTACGATTGCTATATTTCCAGTATAGATATCTTCAAGTTCTCTAACATTCGATTCCTCTATTCCTTGTCTTTGAAGTGCTTTCATTATTGTTGAAGTTTTCACAGAATAAAAAGCTTTCTCATAGTCTATAAATACCATACATAGTGGTTTGTCATACTCTGTTGATTTTTTCTCATTAAGTGGTTAATTAAATGGATATGGTTAGTTGAAAGCACACTTCAAAAGCCTGCCTGCTCTCTTGGTTGATTAAAGTTTAGCTGTGTTTCTATTCGGCCTAATATGATCTTTGTAAATATTTTACATATTACGGGGAGTGAACTTATTTAGCTGTAATTTGACATGCTTCGTGTGTCTCCATGTTTGTGAATTAATATAAAGTTTTTTCCTAGCTATGATTATAGAGCATGCTTACGGAATATCCACAACAATGATCAAATTAAACAATTAAGATATTCGTAAACAAAATCAGATAGAAATATTATTGAGGAAGCATTAAAGAAATGAAGGAGCATTAAATTATTTCGACGACGCTCCATTGGATGTTCCATGGCACAGAGACCCATTCAACACCGAAATTGAACCTACTGAAGACGAAGCAGAGGAGCTCGCAGAGTTGAAGGTCTCAAAAGCAATGAAGCTGGCCTTCAGTAACAGAGAAGACCTCTCCAGCTTCTGGTTGTCTGTTCAGGATGCATATCCACTACTCAGCAAGAAGGCATCCGAAATGCACGTTCAATTCGCCACAATATACCTTTGCGAATCTGGATTTTCTGACCTGGCGACCATTAAAACGAAGTCCAGAAACCGTCTTGATGTTGGGAACGATATTCGCCTTGCTGTGTCCAAGACGGAGCCGGACATAAGAGGCCTCGTCACACGAGCCCAACAGCAAGTGTCTCATTGATTATATTGTTCAGCAAAAATTTTTACTTTGATTTATAATTTTAGTGACTGAATAAACAACATAAAACAAAAAGGTAATGAAAGCCAAAGACTTATTAACAATACTAATAACATTAACTCCAAGTTCCGGTCAGTCTCTGCTCTTGTAGTTGAAATCGCAAAGGGATATCACTTTTACAACATCGTCAAAAAGTACAAAAGGACTTTTCAACTGAAAGGACATACCGCGATAACAACAAATTGTTTCGTATATTGTGGTTGGGACAGCATAAAATAAAGGCAATAGCAACATCTACCCTCGTGTTGTATAATTGAATATCCTGGAAAGGTTGGGTTTTCCTCAGTTCTAAATAAACTTCCAAAGGAAAGGGTCAGTATTTGAGGATATTTTCTTTATGACAGGTATCTGATTATATCTGAATTCAGTCGTATGTTACTCATCTTTTTATTTGTGGAGATTTTTCATCTAATTTATTTGTATATTGACTCTTCATCTACTGTACATTAAAAATTCAATTACCATATTTTGTGATAAAATTTTGA
>NC_090744.1:91057012-91059512 GCF_036898095.1 Palaemon carinicauda
CGAAGGAAAAGGCAACCCTTTTGCCAGATGTGTTTGACAGCAAGCAGAGTAATGAGAAACTCGAACTTCCTCATTCCTGTTTCCTGAAGCTGAACTGACTAGTTTAGCTCTACGATCTTGTGAAATTGAAGCTTTCTTGGTGGATCTTGATGCTTATAAAGGTGTAAACCCTAATGGTATTTTTGCTTTGTTTTTATAAAGACTGCAGATTTCTTAGCTCCAAAGTTATCTGTTATTTTGCGAAAGTTAGCAAGAAGAGGAGCTTTTAGCACTTGTTGGAGAATTGGTAACATTATGATAATGGCTCTTGTCTGTCAACCTTTCCGTCGTTCTGACGATTCATTATCATGATTCTAATAAGAATAGTTAAAGTTACAATGACGAAGACAGACAAATACATTAAAGATGTGGAGAGACGGTGATGTAAACTTTACAATTATACAAAGAAATGAACCCATCTTCCAAGTCGCAGAGTTTACGGGGAAAGAATGATCATAATTATATTGTTGGAACATCAACAAATGAACCATTTTCTGGGGATTTCATTTTTATCCAGATAATTATGTAAGTATGGAGATCTGTCTGAAAAGTATTTATATACGATAGAGCCATATTGCCAGTTTTCGTTTTGCCATTACTTACGAAAGATCTCTAAAAGGAAAGAAAAGTTTTAACTTAGCGAGTTTGGTTTTAACACTACGCGCACACATACCAACACACACACACACAAACACACACTCATATACATATACATATGCATATATATATGTATATATATATATATATATATATATATATATATATATATATATATATATATATATATATATATATATATATATATATGTGTGTGTGTGTGTGTGTGTGTGTGTGTGTATGTGTGTGTGTGTGTGTTTGTGTGTGTGTGAGTGTTGTAAGAGCCGATCACAATAAAGGTAAGATGCATGCTTTTTTAAGAATACCTTTGACCATAATTGAAATGGATAAAAACGACAGATTAACCATTTCATCAATCTCTGTTGTTGCAAAATTGAAATATAGTACTTCTTAATCTTTTAGCACCATTGAATGTATCTCATGTCCGGAGATTTCAACTCACTTGAGCACAGTTGTATGTAGCCTACTTTACGTCCATTAGATTCCAGTTTTTTATTTTTTTTTTATTATTTATTTTTACTTATATGAAAATTTTAAGAAGTACACACACACACACACACACACACACATATATATATATATATATATATATATATATATATATATATATATATATATATATATATATATATATATATATATATATATATATATATTATTCGTCTGTATGAGCTATGAGTTTTACAATCCCTTTTGTAATAATTTGTGAGCTAAAATGAGTTAAACACAATGAGGCAAAATGCACTCGTGCTTGAGTAACTATTTCTTGTTTGTAGGTTGGTGGGAGTCTTATGGTTATTAATATAGCAAAGAGGTGACATTATTATGACTACAGATTAGCAGCCATTTTTGCTGTAAGAGCTAAAAGCATAATACAGTAGCTGCAAATGGAAAAGATTATCTAAGTCAACGAAAATTGGTAATATCTTATCCAGTGGTTCATGATATATCATCATCTTTAAGATACACGACCATGGTAAGAAAAGGGATATTACGAAGATAGCCTCGCTATACAGAGGAATAATTGTTAATAAGAAACCACATATTTCTTAATTTCGGGGCTTCTAAGGTAACTGGTGAGTTACGTGTACATCAATCAAACTGATTAAAGGACAATATTCGTATATACTACATAGTATATATTTATTTCCTTCAAAATCAAAACGCAGAATTTTTATTAGTAGCATTTTCAAGTTTTCTGTTATACAATTTAGATAAGAAAATTGCGACAGTGTTGTCGTTAGAGCAATTTTAAAAGACACTTAAGAGATACAAGAGAGGCAGCTTATAAGATATCACTTCTTAGGACTTCTACAAAAACCATTGTCCGGTTGATATTCTTGAGAGTTACAGTAATTCCTTCTGTTCTTTAGTAAATTTAGTTATCACTATCTACATTAGCAGATTGTCATCTCTTTTTTTCCACTGGGTTTTCGCAATGATACCAAAAGAAAGAGATTTCATTCTGTCTTGGTAATCTGATGATCGTCGAACAAGGACTCAAGAAAAAAATGGACAAAGAGATGTGAACTGAGAATGCAGATCCGCCTTTGATAGCAAGAATGAGTCCACACCAATATTCACACTACCTATCACACTTTAACCATGGCTACTGATCCCTTTTAAACTCAGAGCAAGAACCTTTTCTGGCATAAAGTCAGCTGTTTCTTGAACAACAAACAACAAATCATGAGTAGATTGGATCAGCGAACACTCGATGCTGTTCTCTTATTCTGTGAAGAAAAAAATGGTTTGCTTATAAAAATGGCAAAAACAGGAAGGCCATATTCTCTTCTATTCTACTTTCAAATTCATATAATTTTTATTCATACATGATGTTGTA
>NC_090744.1:91064512-91069512 GCF_036898095.1 Palaemon carinicauda
TACCATTTGCAGTTTTTCATAGTATCCGTCTTTCATTTCTTGGGGCATAGCAAACTATAATACTTATATTATACTGCTTTGATTTGAACTTTGCTAGTAACAATCTACCATTTACAGCTTTCCACTCGGTTAATCCCTTTTCCGGTCTTGGTGTCATCGTCATTCTTACCCTTTCTCTTCCAACTAAATCTGATCTTCCTGAGTATATATATATATATATATATATATATATATATATATATATATATATATATATATATATATATGTATATATATACATATATATATATATATATGTGTGTGTGTGTGTGTGTGTGTGTGTATAAATTGCCTTGGTCTAAAGTTTCCTTACCAATCCCTTTACAAAGTGTTTCACTTAAGGCCAAGATATCCAAAATACATTTCTCTTTGACAATTAACTTTGGCTAGAAGCCTCACAAAAAGTGCTGATGTTGAAGCAAGAGGGTTAAGTTTGTTTCATATCTATCTATCTACTTATGTATGATTAAGGCATCGACATGAACAATAGCCTTATCGCAGCATTTGGTGACTACCACTGGTATTTTAGTAGCATTAGTTTGTTAGTGGCGGTCTTTGATTCTTGGATGCTAATGTAAGAAACTTAACATTTGAAAGATACCATATTGCAATAAAAAAAAAATAATCATATAAAGGTACGGAGATTATCTGCTGTAAACAAAGAGCACTGAAATTTTATTCCTCCAAGAAGAAACTCTATAGACACTTAACCGGCTTTGTTTTAGTAAATATAGATAATATTGGTGTTCTTTGATAAAACACTTTTCTATGGAGAGATACATAATGATGGTCAGAATTTATCATGCTTTAAACATATACATTCTCTCTCTCTCCCATAAACACATACACATACTCGTTCGCACATACAAGTGTACAAACACACATGCACTTCATATATCTTAACTTGTAATGTGTACATGTTCCCCCAATGTGCATCTTGTCTCTATCCAGCGTTCGGTCCAAAACTGCAAACTGAAAAGACTTAGATTTCAAAATTTATCCGGACAGATCGCGGAGGAAGACCTCACAAATAACTGAGAAGACACAGAGGCAGGTTTGGTGTTTGTGAATAATTGACTTTTCCTTGAAAGCTGAGTTTCATTCCATGGGTGAAAGATGCTTTCATCACAACTGGATATCTTCATTCTTTATATGAACATTGCATTCTGTATCCTGACAACAATAGAAAACTAATATTAAGGGAATTACCAAAGTACAGCAGGAAAAAGAAAATCTTAATCCCATAGAAAGAGGCAGAACCGTTAACAACAGCACCACTAATGTAAACAATATGAAAGAAAAATCATACGTGAGGTATTTTATGAAGGGAGAAGAGAAAGATTATAAAATCTTAGTAGCCCTTTTAGCGAATAGCTGCATTACAAAGGAACCTAATCTTCACAAAGTTATTTCAATTGGTTATGTTATATCAAACTTTACAATAAAGAGTATTTTAGTTATTTTGAATTTTAATTATGAATATATCAATCAATACAAACTATTGGCATCCTGTTTTTGTGTTACCATTTATGTATTCTTACCTTAGATATATATATATATATATATATATATATATATATATATATATATATATATATATATATATATATATATATATATATATCATATCCCCTACAGCTTTTCTTTTTTCATAGCTAAAGCCAGGACCCACAGAGAGAAGGTCGGCTAGGCGATGATCACTTTTTATTCTCTCTATTTTTCCCCGTCACCTGAGCCATGGCTCGGCTCAGTCTGAGGCATTCTGACAGGTCGATGATATTATTTATTTGTACATATTATTCTACTTAACATTCTGCATTACTTTACTAAATACATATTAGGAGAAAGGTTCTTTTATCAATATATTCAAATCATATATAATATAGAATAATGAAGAATGTGTATTATATTTTTGTTCTTGGGGTATATCATCGACTTTTTTGATCAATTACAGAATTATGTGATCATAATCTGGCATAGTTTTTCCTTATTCATAGCAAGTGGCCTATATAGTCATGAACCCTAATTCATATATTTAATTAAATATATATATATCTATATATATATATATATATATATATATATATATATATATATATATATATATATATATATATATATACATACATTTATTAGTATTATTGCTAGCTAAGCTGCAACCTTAGCTGGAAGAGTAGGATACTATAAGCCCAAGGGCTCCAACAGAGAAAAATAGCCCAGTGAGAAAAAAAAAATAAGGGAAAAAATAAACTATATGTGAAGTAATGAAAAATTGAACTACAATATTTCAAGATCAGGAACAACATTAAAACAGATATTTCATATATAAACTACAAAACGACTTATGTCAGCCTGTTCAACAAACCCATGTGCTGCAAGCTTGAATTTTGGAAGTTCTACCATATGTATATGTATATATATACATTTATCTATCTATCTATCTATCTATCTATATATATATATATATAAATATATATATATATATATATATATATATATATATATATGCATATACATAAATATATATATATATATATATATATATATATATATATATATATATATATATATATACATATATATATATATATATATATATATATATATATATATATATATATATATATGTATATATATATACATATATATATATTTATATATATATATATATATATATATATATATATATATATATATATATACATATATATATATATATATATATATATATATATATATATATATATATATATATATATACATATATATATATAGTGTCACAAATCAATATATCTGCGTTTATATTTATATATCAGCTATGTAATATATTGATGTATAAGGATTGTTTTTATATAATTATAAGCATTTTATTTTTGTTTGTTATAATTGCTGTTTATACACGGTCTTATTCTATCGTTTATTTCATGTTAAAGTAATTGAACTGTTATATACTGAAAATAATGAGTAAAACTTGTGTGCTTGTTCTAATGTTACTAGCTAACGCTAGTTTCTTCATTTTAATTTTTATATACAAATATACGTGTATACAGAGATACGTGTATATACGTACATACGTGTATATACGTATATATACGTATATACATATATACGTGTATATACGTATATACGTGTATATACATATATACGTGTATATACATATATACGTGTATATACGTATATACGTGTATATACGTATATACGTGTATATACGTATATATGTGTATATACGTATATATATGTATATACGTATATATTTGTATTTACATATATATGTTATAGGCTAACTGTGTAACCAGGCATTTCGTGAAATGCCTAAATATTTTAGGCATTTCGTGAAATGACTGATTCACTTAGGGATTTCGCAAAATGACTTAAATTTCCAGGCATTACGCGAAATGACTGGTTTTATAGCGCAGGGATTTCGTGAAATGCCTGGTTCATAAGAATTTTAGGTCAATATTGCATATTTGCTCGTATGTTGTATATGCTTTGGGAATCTTAGTAGCAAATTTTTTTATTTTTTTTTTTTTTTTTTTTTTTTTGCCAGGGGAAGGATTTTAGGTTAAATAGTATATAATTTGCAGGTAGATTGAATATTTCTAGGGTATTTTAGTAGCAACAATTCTGTAATAACATATTTTTTAAAACCATATATTGCTCCTTCTTTCATTAAATGTACAATTAGACAGAAGGGCCTTTCTTCAGTGCCTCGCGAAGAGATACTTGCTCTTCTTGGTTGATTTCCTCAATAATCGTTGGGGGCACAAGTTGAATTCAAACCTTATGAATTTAATCCTTAGTATCACCGCCTTTACCCCAGTAGTGTATAGGTTATTTTCATTTCCTTCCATGTTGATTCCTAGAAGATTGGATCCTCCCTTCCCCAGTCAACATGTGGAGCTGGCACAACGACCTTATCCCCCATTTACCCAGCTTTTAAGTCGATCTTACTCATTTGACCATACGTTCTGCTTGGCACACTTGACCCTTTCTGGTCCTCTTGCAGTTCTTGAAAATTTCTTGTTGTCTTGATGCAATATGCGGTGCTGAACTAAGTGGACCTTGGGTGGATAGGTGAAGATGGTGACTGGATCATCAAGGGACTAGGATGGCTGCGTGGTGATGATGACTGGCTCAGAGGCCCCGAGTGGCTTGTCAGTTGGATCAGTAGGAGGCTGGGCTCCTAGTGCTGCAAGATCATCTTCTGTCTCTAAGCGGTCAATGACCTCCTGAAGCAAACTAGTGGAAGAGAGTCCATCTTTTGGATTCTCTCCAAGCAAAGTAGAATGGGGAGTACTCTTGATCCCTGAATGCTATGATGAGTTCTTCTGGTTCTGAACAAAACGAAGGCCTAGGGACCAATCTCGGGTGTTGTTGTCAGTAAGCCAAGCAGTCAGCATGTCTTTGATGTTTGAGTTGGCCTGTTCAACTGAACCTTGACTCTGTGCCTCTCTAGGGGTTTCCTATGCACAAGATGCAGCCAGAGATCCTTCATCTCTCGAACCACATAGGAAGTGAACTCAGATCTATTATCTGATTGTAGGATGCATTGATCACCAATCAATAAGAAGATACCCAAAAGCTGAAAAGCAACCTCAGCTACTTTCTTGGATGTGAGTGGGCGTAGGATGACAGACTTGGTCTGGTACAACATAATCCACTTGTGTTGGGTCTTGTGGAGATGACTGCATGTCAATTAAATCGACTTGGCAGCGAGAATTTAAATCCTAAGTAAGGGCCGAACCACAACTCCCTTTGTCTTGGTAATGCAGTAGGACTTTAACAGGTCGACAGCCTCCGTTGTGATGTTTGCATATTTAGAGTATGATATTAGTTTTAGTTAAATCTACATCACAAATTTTTTCAAACTATAATCTAAAACTGCTTATATTGATCAGGGTACTTACTCGTTGAATTGCCTGCTCATATGGTTAAAAGAAATCAAAATGAGTGAATTACCT
>NC_090744.1:91072012-91129512 GCF_036898095.1 Palaemon carinicauda
CCTGGGTCTTTCGACTCTTCTAGTACCTTGTGGAGCCATGTTGAAAGTTTCGTGAACTAATCTTCCTTGCGGAGTGCGAGGAACTTGCCCAAATCATCTCCATCTACCCCTCATCGTGATCTCATCTACATATGGCACTCGAGTAATCTATCTTATAGTTTCATTTCTAATCCCTTCCTTCCATTTAACTCCCAATATCTTTCTTAAGGCTTTGTTTTTATATGTACTAAATCTATTGGAGACTGTTTCATTGTCATAACATGACTCATGTCCATATAGTAACACAGGGCTCACTAAACTGGTGTAGAGTCTGATTTTTATATTCAATATCAGATTTTATTTCCAAATTTTAGCTAACCTAGCCATTGTCTAATTTGCTTTTTCTAATCTTTCACTAAACTAATTCTAAAGACCCTGTATTGGAGAACATGGTTCTTAAATATAGTTCTTCACGCCACAGCACCGATTTCTACAGGGAAACCACGGAGGCTCTACTTGATCTTGAAATCAAACACAAGGAGAGGATTATTACCAAACAATGAAACTACTATTACTGAAGTATGTAGAGCCCTTTTAACTGTTTCCTTTTTGGATACCATGCACTTGAAAACTCTGTTGAATAAAAATATTGTGTAGGAGAGACGAGTTTCTTCTATCATTAGGTTTGGACTTCTACATACCCAACTATCGTCCAAAATATAGCCAGCTCTTTATGCCGTTCGAACTTCTTTTTCAAAGATTAAGGCAACTACCTTTCCCCACTGATATAAGCAACTTTCAACGCAACCTGCACCAGATTACTCATAAAATCTTTTCATCATTAAAAACTAACTGGGCTCCTTTCTTCAAGAAGGATATTTCCATTTGTTGAAAAGTTTAGCTAAGAATCCTAATCTTGTAGTAACCAGACCGGATAAAGGTAAAGGCACAGTATTGCTCAACAAAGGAGATTATATAGAAAAAATTTACACAGTTTTGAATGACCCAACTAAATTTCCTGTCTCAGGTCTTACTCAATTTAGCCGGATTTCTAAAATGGAAGACAAAATTAACCGAATAATGTAAAGGCTTAAAGACAATAATGACATTACTGAACAGGTATACTTAGTTCTATTTTTCTCTGGTTCCTCTTATGGTATATTGTATGGTTTATCTAAGATTCACAAAGAAAATATTCCACTCAGACCTATTTTAGCTGCTTATAATTCACCCAATTTTAATACTGCAGAATTTTTTGGTGCCGCTTTTAGAACTACTTAGCTCAAATGCGCTGCAGAATTCTGCCTCAATGATACCTGAAATAAACACTCAAAACAAGTGTAATTATATGGTTAACTATGATGTTGAATCATTATTTACGAATGTGCCTTTACAAGAAACCATTGATATAATTTTAAATAAACTTTTTATTTCTCCAGTCGATTGCTATCACGGTTTTAACAAGTCTCATTTAAAAAAAAAAATTACTTGAACTTGCAGTGATTGGCAGTCATTTTATTTTGGATGGTGAGTTGTTTAAAGAACTTGATAGGATGGCTATGGGTAGCCCTCTTGGACCCACTTTCGCCAACATTTTCATGTGTCATCTTGAAGAGCAGTTTTTAGATCAATGTCCTTTGCTATTCAGGCCTATAGTGTATTAACGCTACGTAGATGATACGTTACCTACTTTTAAACAAAAGGGTCTTGCTGCTAGGATTTTAAATTTCAACAACAATATTCATCAAAACATTAATTTCACTATTAGGCACGAAGACAATAACAAGCTACCATATCTTGATATTAACATTACAAGAGGGCAAACACGTCTAGAAACTAGCTTATTTAAAAAAAAGACGTTCACTGGTTTAGGCACCAAGTTTTTGAGCTTTTTTTTTTTTTTTTTTTTTACAATTTCCAGTTGAATGCCATCACCATCTTGATTTATATGGCATTTTCTCTTTCCTCTGGAACAATATTTCAAGGATAACTTTCGCAACCAATGTATTTAATGGATTAGTTAACAAATTCCTGAAAAAAATTTACCAACCATAATTTCAAATTCCTACCGTGCCAAAAATTAAGTTCTGTGCGTCGTTACCTTTCATAAATAATGAAAAATATGGGAACCAAATTAAAAAAGTAATTTTAAAAAAATTTTCGAACTTAGATCTTAAACTAATTTTTAAAAATCCCCCGACAGTGAGATCCATGCTTAAATTTAAGGATTCTCTCCACGATCTAATGCGTTCTTCAGTGGTTTATATGTTTACTTGTCCGAGAGGTAATCTCGGAAATTATGTGGGTTCCACAAAAAGACTGCTGACAGTTCGCATAGATGATCATCGGGGAGTTAGCCACAGAACTGGTTGTGAGCTCAACACTAAAGAGTTCTCAACAATCAGAAAACATACATCTAAATGTAAGACCAACATTTCATATAAGAATTTCAAAATCCTAGCACAAGCGCCAAGCAACTTGTACCAACCGTGTGTCACACAATTGTACATAATTCCTTTTGTATATAATATGCTTGTATCTTCGCTCTTCCCTCGCACTCAAACGAACAAGAAAATTCATGTCTGCTGTTTTGCTCTGAACATTGTCTGTCTCTCGAACATGTTATGTCCTGTTGCCTTGAGGTTTTGTATATAAAGAAGAGTGTTCCTTAATATATAACTCAGTCGTTTTCAATCTGCCTTTGAGTTCACACCCTTCTCCTACCACCGTCACATTGGTGACCCCAGAGTGACTCGCTCCTCCCTCCTCCCCATCCCCCCTACACCTCTCACCGTTACTATGTCGCCGTCAACGCATACCTTCTGCAGCAGTACTCGCCGTCGCCAGCCCCCCGTATAGCAACGCCTTTTCAGCTCTCTCAACAACCGTTGGGGGACCAAAGGGCTTCGCTCACCCTCGGAAAAATGACCAGTATCACTCGCCTGCAACCTGCCGCAGACGGCTCTCCTCGTGATGTGAACCCACTTCATGACTTTCAAACCTCCATCAACGCCTCCACTCGTGACGAAGAGGACATCTATTCAACTTCAACCGAAGCTGACGTGAATGTCGTAGGACACGCCTATGAATGCCGTAGGACATACACGCCTATGAACGCCGTAGGCCTATGAATGCCGTAGGACACACGCCTATGAATCCCGTAGGCCTATGAATGCCGTAGGACACACACGCCTATGAATACCGTAGGACACACTCGCCTACCCCGTGACGAGCCGGAGCGGCAACAGCCACCCATCATCCACCACTCGCTCGCACCCAAACCAACGACTTCTACAGCCACTCACTGTCGCTAATCGGCGCAGTTTTTACTACTACCTCTCCAGATTCAGGGCACCTATTTAACATGTTCAGTATGTCATTTTTAGAGGGGGAGCCATGTACCAACCGTGTGTCACACAATTGTACATAATTCCTTTTGTATATAATATGCTTGTATCTTCGCTCTTCCCTCGCACTCAAACGAACATGAAAATTCATGTCTGCTGTTTTGCTCTGAACATTGTCTGTCTCTCGAACATGTTATGTCCTGTTGCCTTGAGGTTTTGTTTATAAAGAAGAGTGTTCCTTAATATATAACTCAGTCGTTTTCAATCTGCCTTTGAGTTCACAACTCCTCTCTCGGCCCGTCACAAATTCCTCTTTACTAATATTAGAGTCGTTGGTAATTAAAGAACAGGCTCTTCAACTAAACTGCCAATTATAATCTCCCCCCACCTCGGATGAGTAGGCAAATTTAGAATTTTCTTTCTGAGTGCTATCCTTCAGGTAGTCACTTGGTTCTCTGGTCTAGTCAAGACAATTTGGTCTCCTAAGACTATTTTATTATTTGTTGTGTACTTCATTTTTAAGATAATTTTCTTTCAGTTAGCTTAATTTTATTTCGTATTATTGCTTATATCTGTGCATATAACTTTAATTTTTAACTGTTTTGTAATTTATAATGAAATGTGTGTTTTTTATGAGTTTTGCTTATGATACTTTGTTTTTTTTTTTAGCTATTTTAATGGGATGACTCCCAAAACGTCGGCATTAATAAACATGAGAGATATTGTCCAGACTCTTCGTTCTCCTATTTATTGTCTCTGAAGCTCGTCAGGAGCAACGACCTACTTCAATATATATATATAAATATATATATATATATATATATATATATATATATATATATATATATATATATATATATATATATATATATATATATATATATATGTATACACATACACACACACACACACATATATATATATATATACATATGTGTGCATACATATACATATATATATATATATATATATATATATATATATATATATATATATATATATATATATATATATATATATATATATATGTGTGGTGTGTGTGTGTGTGTGTGTGTGTGTGTGTGTGTGTGTGTGTTGTTTCGACCGCAATTTTCTTCGCGTTAGTAAAATTGAAAGGTAGCTTTAGGGTTAACGCAATGAAACATAGAAACAAAAACCTGGATTTGAATGCTTATATTTGCAGTGAAATTATGAACCGATTATCAAATGGACGAAATCCAAAAGAATAGTTTTCTCAACATTTGACGAAACTTTTGAATGACTTGAAAACAGCGAAGAAAGTTCCCTCAAGATAAAACCAATAAAAGGCTGTGCATTGTTCCTGGGTGATTCTGTTTCGAATAGTTTCGTATTCGTGATAATATTTGCAATAGTATTGTAACCTTGAGTTGCATATTTGGTCCTTTATTTCCTTTGTGTATTTTGGGACAATTGGCTCTTTCCATTTTTAGAACTTTGCTTTCTTTCATCCTTCCATTTACCTGCCACTTGGGTTAGAGCTCATGGCTTGCACCTTCAGTGCTGGTCGTTTTAAAACGACCGAAAATAAATTCGATTTCCTTTTGTTTTTCTTTTGTTTACATTATGATGTATTACTTGTATCACGGGCGTTTTACTCTTTGTTTTGTGTTGTTTCATTCTTTTGATATTTCATCTTTTCCATTTTCAAATTTAAAAATCTGTGAGTTGACTCCATTATTTTCGTCGCTTTTCTTATATCTCGAATCTTATATTTGCATTTTATATTAACTGTAAATACCTTTCACCCTTCTATTCCCCTATTTCTCTTTGTTTGCTCTGATCTGTTTAATAACTTGTAATTATGTATTTTTTCCAGAGTTTGATTATCTATTTCAAAAATGTATTTGCTTTCTGATGTATTTCATTGAATTTATTCCTTATCTTTCTCCTTCTCAATTCTTCTTTTCGCTCATTTCCCAATATATTAATTGTTAATTTCTGTACTTTCTATTGTAGAAATAATTTCTCTGTAATCTCCTAAAAGTATTTTTGGAAAAACATTTTTAACAAAACCAATCTCCAAATTTCAAGTCTTCCTTGAATTAAACATTGCAAAAAAAAAAATAAGAAAAAACAACAATAAACTAAGGCCTAAACCTTTGTCTTGAATCCTTTTGTTTCGTTGAGGCCAGACATGACAAGTTAGGTGAATCTTTTCCATTTTTCTCTTACTCTCCATCCACTATTTTTCTCGGCATCACAGAAATACCTTTCAACTCTTATCAAATTCCAAAGGTCCGTTTCTGTCTCCATTCTCATGGCTTTTCAGTTCGCCATGAAAAATCAAAATCTGTATTCATTTGGGATTAGTCTTTAGTAGCCAAATCACATATTGAATTGCTGTATTAAGGACTAAGTGCTTATAAGATCCTCAATTCAGATCTTTACCTTAACTTCAGCTACTGTTGTCTTTTGGGTCATTGTGCTTTATTTGTGTAAAATCTTCCATAATTCTGATCATTAAGATCTTCCCAAACAACACCATTCACTGCTTAGATATAGATATACAGTTAATGCTAATAGTCATGGATTTTCTTATGTATGATTAAATATCACAAAGTTTCTATATTGCTTCAGTCATCAATAAATTCAGGAATGATCTCAATAATCCTGAAGCAAAATCTTGGGAACTTCAGGTGTGTCAAATGAACAGCAAATGCCTTTCATTTCTGTACCATTTCATAGTATATTTTTTTTGTAACGGACCTCACAGACTAAACGTACAAGCCGGATTTTAGCAAAGTTCTTTGGTAATCTGGGATATTTTTTTTTTCATCCAAATTATCGTTCTCTGCAAGAAGAGACGTCGCTGTAAAAATCTACGAATGTATTTTCTTTCTAAAAAATTCTTTCATGAGTTAAGTCCCCGATCAACAAAGGAGGCTTTTTTTGAAAATGAATGTATTCGTCCTCTCGTGACCATTGTCCTAATGTCAGCTGGCCATGAGATTGGGACACCCCAAGGTCTATAGATATAATCTATAGACCTTGGGACACCCCTAACCTCTCTTCGACGGGTTTGCAAACAGAAGACCCCTGAAACAGGTTCTCCTTATCTAGCCATCGAAGTTGATCGAGTTTGGTGTATTGTTCTGTTGGTACCAAGGTTCAGGGAAAGTCTGTGGTTTGCGACTGCTGTACCAATCATAGATGGAGGATAATGTGAAGAACCAGTGATTTCTTTTGAAATATCTTTCATTTGGAGATCCTAGAAAACCGAACTGAATACGTTGAAATACGTTTACCTAGAAAAGATTTTTTTTTTATCAATATGTTGTCGAGGATAACGGAAACAATTCAAATAAAATAGCAACATTTACAATAGCAATGAAACCAGTGAAGTTAAGAAAAAATATAAAATCAAGAAAGATCGAAGACAAAAGATGGAAGGACAGAAAATTAATTATATTTCTTTCGAAGAAATATACTAACCTCTCTCTCTCTCTCTCTCTCTCTCTCTCTCTCTCTCTCTCTCTCTCTCTCTCTCTCTCTCTCTCTCTCAATGTTGATTAATGAGAGTCATACTGGTTTGTGTAAACCCCATCTCCACTAAACTGCGAGAAAGATCATGGATGAGGAAAGATTTGTACATTGTCACATCCACCTTTTTTCTCTACCGTTCATCCATCATCATCGCCCCATATTTACTACCTTTCTTTCTTTTTATTAAAAAAGTCGACGAAATTTGATAGATGTTAGTTATTTGTGTTTCGGGCGGGGGTGGGAGGAGGGAGCAGGGCCATATCTTAATAGAGTGTATTCATCCTCTTTGCAAGTGGCACTTTGTACGTCCCCATATTTGAAGGGAAATGTCTTGATTTTCCAATTGTTTTCTGACACTAGGCCAAAACGTAATAGGCGTTCTTTTAACTAATGAAACTATATTAATTTATTCTATTATTGTTTACGTTATCCTTCAATTATTGATTTTTTTCTCAATTAAAGTACAAAGGGCGATGAAATATTTTTTTTTTTTTTTTCAGAAAGGTCGATGTAGATAATCTCTGCGAGTAGATAGATCGTACATTACACAATCGTAAATGTTTTTATCAGGATTATAGAAAACGGTACAATAATAAATACGTTAAAAATCCCAGCTAATGCTTCTTTACTAAAAAAAACGGATATTTTCAAATATACGAAAAAAAATTGCACTTTTTCTGATTATTATTTTTGACGTCGTCTGAAGATACAGACATTTTTTAACTGAAATATAAAGGGTAATGATTTTCAAACGATTTTAGGATAAAGAATCATTTGTTCAATCTTGATTTTCCTTGATGTTTGAAAGTTCCTCTCATATCATTTCATTTTGCATTCATATATACATGCATATAAGTGAACATATATCACAAGCACACGTGATTTCAATCAATGTAAATATCACCCACGAACGGCATTTAATACCGAATTCTATCTGGGAATATATATCCACTTGGAATTCATTTTATGGTAACAGCTTCTGGCCGGGTGGAGATTCGAACCCCCACCTGTGCGGCTTGAAACTATGCCTACAGTGACTCTACCGAGTGAGCAAAATTTTTATTCTCTCTTGATAGCTCACTCGGTAGAGTCACTGTAGGCATAGTTTCAAGCCGCACAGGTGGGGGTTCGAATCTCCACCCGGCCAGAAGCTGTTACCATAAAATGAATTCCAAGTGGATATATATTCCCAGATTTTGCTCACTCGGTAGAGTCACTGTAGGCATAGTTTCAAGCCGCACAGGTGGGGGTTCGAATCTCCACCCGGCCAGAAGCTGTTACCATAAAATGAATTCCAAGTGGATATATATTCCCAGATAGAATTCGGTATTAAATGCCGTTCGTGGGTGATATTTACATTGATTGAAATCACGTGTGCTTGTGATATATGTTCATTTAAAATAACCACGTGTTACAAACTCACGATTCAGCTATCATGGTCGAGATAGGTTTATTTCAAGTCTATGAACAGATTCCTAAATTCGATAGGAATATGTACGGAGATTTGTCATAAACTTTTATTCTCTCTTGATAGCTCACTCGGTAGAGTCACTGTAGGCATAGTTTCAAGCCGCACAGGTGGGGGTTCGAATCTCCACCCGGCCAGAAGCTGATACCATAAAATGAATTCCAAGTGGATATATATTCCCAGATAGAATTCGGTATTAAATGCCGTTCGTGGGTGATATTTACATGCATATAAGTGTATATGAATGTATTTGTACATAATTAGCGAGAAAGAAACGAGAGGAAATAATGAACACTTTTCATCTATAGTTCATGATTTACATGAAATCAGAATTGAACCTAATTAGCCAAGTTGCAGTTCGTTTGTCATGAAGGTAATTTACGCAGTTTCTCACAATTTACGACGATTCAGAAAAAAAAATAGATGAAAGTCTTGTTTTTATGAAAATGGAAAGTCATGTCCCATAGATGTTTTTTTCTAAACTAGAAGATAGTATACATGAGTAGTAGGTTAGCCAGGGCACCAGCCACCAGTTGAGGTTCTACCACTAGAGAGTTATGGGGTCCTTTGACTGGCCAGATAGCACTACATTGGATCCTTCTCTCTGGTTGCGGTTAACTTCCCCTTTGCCTACACATACACCGAATAGTCTGGCCTATTCTTTAGATATTCTCCTCTGTCCTCATACAGCTGACAACACTGAGATTACCAAACAGTTCTTCTTTTCCCAAGGGGTTAACTACTGCACTGGAATTGTTTAGTGGCGACTGTACCACTTGTGTGTCACACAATCGTACATAATAATGACATTTCTCTTTTTTGTATATATTATCCTTAGTATCTTCGCTCTTCCCTAGCACTGACAGCAACTTGTATTAACATGTCTGTCTATTTCATTGTTAACTGTTAACAGAACCGGTTGCCAATTAGACAAGAAATAGCATGTTTGTATTTTGTGACCTTCTTGCCGGGACCTAGTGTGTATATATACCCGATGTGTCTATAATAAAGTACTCAGTTGCCTTCATCTCGCCTTTGACTCACAACCTCTCTTGGCTCGTAGAATCACCGAGTTCGGATCCCGTCGTATGGGCTCCTCCGAGGACGCCCTTCAGGTCACCCATGAGACTGGAGGAGGAGTTCGACACCTGGTTCCCCCACAAGAAGGTTCCTCGGTCTCCCCCGGCGCCGTCGTCAACGCTCCCGCCCGTCTTTCTACAGCCTTCTTAGCCAGCGGACCGGCAGGAGGATCCCCAGGAACTCGAGACGACTCAGACGACTCGGCGGGCTCTCTTTCCTCCCAGTCGTCGTTCTCCTCCCGCTCGTTGGACTCGTTCTCCTTGGAGGATGAAGGCCCGAGGGACTCGAGGAGGTGACGGGAGAGGTCCCTCAGGAAGAGGTCCCGCTCACGGTCCCGCCACTCCAGGAGACGTTCCAGGACCTCCAGGAAAAAGCACAAGAGGAGCCGCTCGTCAAAAGGTGAATGGGTGCGAGTCACGATCCCCCGGAGTCATCTCCTCAAGGCTATCACTGCCCCGAGCACCTCTGGCTGGCTCCCCAGAGCCTCTTCGTCACCCTCACGGCACGGCGCCTCCAGCAGACCCGACCATCATTGGAGGTCGTCGCACCAGGTCTCGGTAGACAAACATAAGTCCGTGAAGGCTCCGGCTCCCTCCTCCCAGCGGAAAGAGTCACTCCTTCGGCCTGGCAGCTTTGTCCCGGCCTCCGATCCCTCGACGGCCTTCCAAATCTGCCAATACCAGCCAGCTGGTACAGAGAAGCCCGCAGCTCTGCGATGCTCCGCGGGAGGGAGTAGATCCATGACAGCTACTCCCGTCCCAGTGGATCCGCCCGCTCAGCGGGTCACCCCGCCAATGGCACGGCTCGAGAAGAAGATGCCTCCTCCCCACGTGGATCCCTCAGTCATCGACGGGGCTTCCCATGCGGAGGATCGGATAACAGAAGACCTCGTAGAAGGGGGAGAATGCTCCACGGACGACGTCTCCACCTACAGGAAGGTCTTGGCCCTCATCAGGCGTCACCATAAGTTGGATGAGCCTAAGCCCTCGGCGGAACAAGCTTGGCTCTCCGGCCTTAGCAGGCTGGTAGACAATCCAGTACAGCAGAAGCCTTCCCTGGCCCTCCCCCTGGCGAGGGACGTGAAGCTGGGTATGGACCACATAGATAGGTTCATTGCCAGCCAAGCGGACGCCCCCAGGAGCGTGGATGCCTCCAAACTCCTCCAGGGACTTAAAACGCAAAAACGCTTTCATGTCCAAGAGAGGCGTTGCGGAGTCCCCGTACGGTTGAGCCAGTGATCACCATCCTGAACCAAGGAGCGGCTGAAGATAGGGCATCCTCCGCTCCGGTGTGTTTCTCACCATGGGAAACCTCCATGATGGAGGATATGGCCCTAGACCTGGTTTACGTGTCTTCTTGGTTGGACTGGTGGGCCTGCACGTTGATGGGATTCTAGTCATCCCATGACCTTTCCGTCCCCAAGAATCAGTCCTTGCTGAGGGAACGGATTAGTTCGGGGGGAAAAGCTCTCAAGTTTCTCTCTTACCAGTCGCTCTCTCAAGCAGTCCTGCGGAAGAGGGACACAGTGCTGAGCAAGCTGGTAAGGAGGTTACCAGAGCGGGAGGCGAGAGCATTGAGGAACTCACCAGTGTGGGGAGAGTGTTTTCCCACTGAAGGCAGTAGAGGAGGTCATGGAGAGGGTAAGGAAGCTTAAAGAGGCGGGAGAGCCCAGACCTCCGCCTGCAAGACGGCCAGCCCACAGGAGACCCTCTTCAGACGTCCTTCACCCGTCCTATGTTTCGCCAGTTCAGCCGAGGAGGGACTCCCCGTCGGTGTCTTGGCACCAAGCCACGCAGCCCTCCCGTAGGGGTATTTCAGCCCCTCAGTCTAATTTTAGACTAGCCTATGCCAACTCCAGGAGAGGGCGATCCAGCTGCGCCTCTAGAAGGAGATAGGAAGGGAGGTCCCCTACTCCTGCAGAAGCCTCAGGTAGGGGGATGCCTCAAACACTCTTGGCAAGCTTGGTGGGACCACGAAGCGGATCCGTGGACCGTAGCAGTACTGATGGAAGGGTACAGGTTGCCCTTCCTAGCGGGACCGCCCCCTCTGATCCCGGACCAACAGGCGGAGTGGTTGGTGCCCAAAGACCCCTTGGGAAGAACAGGATTGCAGGAGGAAGTATTGGCCATGCTCGCCAAAGGGGCGGTAGAACCAGTCAGGAACCCAGGACCGGGGTTCTACAGCAGACTCTTCCTGGTGGAGAAAGCAACAGAGGGATGGAGGCCGGTCATAGATCTGTCGGCCCTCAACAAGTTTGTTTGCAAGACCGACTTCAAGATGGACACCCCGAAGTCGGTCTTGGCGGCCTAGAGAGAGGGGGACTTCATGATGCCCATAGATCTCAAGGACGCCTACTTCCAGATCCCTGTCCACCCCTCCAGCAGGAAGTTCCTAAGAGTAAAATGGGGGTACCCAAGCGTTACAATTCAGAACCCTCTGCTTCGGACTGTCGACAGCCCCTCAGGTCTTCACGAGGGTCTTCGCAACAGTCTCAGCCTGGGCACACGAGCAGGGCATCCACTTGGTTCGGTACCTAGACGACTGGTTGTTGCTTTCAGCCTCAGAGGGAGCACTGAGGGAGCAAGGCGCGAAGCTTCTATGGTTCTGCGGTGTCTTGGGTATCACCATCAACCTGGAAAAGTCACAGCTGACACCGTCCACCAGGATGACCTACCTGGGGATGGTTCTAGACTCCTAGTTGGTGAGAGCCTTCCCCTCCTCGGAGAGGCTAGACAATCTGGATCAGATACTTCGACCCTTCCTAACGGACCAGCCCAGGAGAGCCAAGGACTGGCAGAGATTGGTAGGCCACCTCGTGCATTGGAGAAGTTAGTCCCCCAGGGGAGGCTCAAACTCAGGAGAGTTCAATGGAAATTGAAGGAGCTCTGGAACCAGGGGAACTCCCCGCACAAAATAGTCCCGGTATTCCCAGAGACGAAGGAAGTCCTGAAGTGGTGGCACGACAGGACAAACACCCTCAAAGGAATGCCCGTCGCAATCGATCCTCCGGAGATGCTGCTGTTCACGGACGCATCCAAGGAGGGTTAGGGAGCCCACATTCTCGACGAGTCAGCAAAAGGGAAATGGTCCCTCGCGGAGAAGAGCCATCACATAAACGTGCTAGAGCTGATGGCCGTGCAAAGGGTATGCCGAGAATTCGTCCATCTACTCCGGGGAAACAACGTGGCTCTGATGTGCGACAACGCCACGGTGGTGGCCTACGTGAAGAAGCAAGGAGGACTAAAGTCGAAGGAGCTGTGCAGTCTCACAACGCAGTTCCTGGAATGGGCGGCGGCGGAGGAACAGATCGAAGTCACAGCCAGGTTCATTCCGGGAAAGAAGAACGTCCTAGCCAACGGCCTCAGCAGGATGGGCCAAGTAGTAGGGTCGGAGTGGTCCTTACACCCGAGAGTGGCCCTTACACCCGAGAGTGGCCCGGACGGTCATCCTGAAGTGGGGTTTGCCGGTGATAGACCTCTTCGCCACGAGGCTAAACGCACAGCTCCCCATGTTTTGTTCTCCTGTGACAGACCTAACAGCAGCGTTCAAGGATGCCTTTCAACATCCTTGGGACAATCTCGACGTATATGCCTTCCCGCCCTTCGGGATGCTCAGACAAGTTCTCAACAGAGTGAGGCGGGTGAACAACCTATGGATGACTTTGGTAGCGCCCTGGTGGCCGGAGAGAAAATGGTTCGCGGACCTAAAGGAACTGGCGCGCCTTCCTCCTTGGCCACTTCCAGACAGGTCAGACCTCCTCCGGCAACCACACTCCCAAAGGTTTCACGAAAACCCTCGGTCCCTCCGCCTACACACGTGGAGGTTATCGAGCGCCTCCTGAAGAGGGAAGGATACTCGTTGAAGACTACAACAAGGATGTCGGGGTACCTTAGACGGTCCTCGGTCGCGGTATATCAGGCAAAGTGGGCCACCTTTACTAAATGGTGCGCCTCACAGAACATCAGGCTGTTGGAGGCCTCCCTTTACAAGATAGCCGACTTCCTGGTCTATCTAAGAGACGACGTGGGTACGTCCATACCAGCCATCAAGGGAGTCCGGGCAGCGCTGGGCCAAGTCTTCCTCCTGAAAGGCATTGATCTAGGAGCTTCTAGACATATCTCAATGCTCATCAGGAGTTTCGAACAGTCGTGTTCCCCCCAGGCCTCTAGGGTGCCCCAGTGGGATGTGGCTAGAGTGCTGAAAGTTCTGTCAGAGCCGCCCTTCGAACCCCTCAAAGATATTCTGGACAAAGAGCTCACCCTCAAGACGGTCTTCCTGTTAGCCCTTCCGTCGGCGAAGAGAGTAAGTGAGCTCCATGGGCTGTCATATGAGGTCTCACACTCGAAGGGTTGGCGGGAAGCAACTTTCAGATTCTTACCTAACTTCGTAGCCAAGACTCAGAACCCAGCTCACTGGGACCCTAGGTTTGAGGGGTTCTCAGTGCCAGCGATCCCGCGTTCAGACAACCCGAGGGACTTGTTACTGTGCCCAGTCAGGGTGGTGCGTAAGTACCTAGAGAGAACGTCCAGGCTTCTATCTGGGATCAAGAGTCTGTTCGTCTCATCAGGGCTAGTGAAGAAGCCAATCTCCAAGAAAACTGTCTCCTTCTGGTTACGGCAGGTAATTATGAGAGCCTACGACAGATCTGGAGTCTCCCTTCCGGGAAAGCCGAGACCCCATGATGTTAGGGGCCTGAATACTTTGTTGGCCTTCGAGAGGAACATGGCAGTGGGCCAGATCCTGAGGGCAGCCACTTGGTCAAGACAGTCCACCTTTACGGCTCACTACCTAAAGGACTGTTCTAGGAAATCTTTGGACAGGTTCTCTCTTGGTCCCGTCATTTCTGCGCTCCAGAAGATTTAAAGGCGTAGCCCCGGGGAAGCCGTGGGTGGTAAGTCCAAGAGACACAGGTTCCTTCCCTACCTTTCCACCCCTGTATCACCCTTCCCCTCCATTACCCTTGATCCCTTCACCTACCATGGGGTACACGTTCAGTGAATGCATACGTTTCCGAGGACTTTTACAGAGGTGAGTTACTTAAACACTAAGATAGTTTTTTGCGTAGTTTTCCCTAGTTTCTCGTTTCTCTTTTTGGGTCAGCAGAACCTAGCCTCCTATCTAGGTTCGTTTTTTCCCTTCTCCAGACAGTCTCTCGGTCCGTAAGGCCACTCCCACCTCCTAAAGTATAAGTCTCCTAAGAAAGTAGTTCAAGGTAAGTACTCTGTGTTGGAACAAATCACAAATTTTAAGTAATTTTTATTTTTCCTAACAGTACTTACCTCAAACTACTTTCGGGTTATGGCCCACCCATCCTGCCCCGAGTGCCTTACAGGACTTCTGATACCTTATCTATCATAAACTTACTGATGACCGAGACCTGGCCAAGCACGGTCTCTGACCCGGGTCACCTCATGGCACGTATTCCTCCGCCAGAGGTACCCACTATAGAAAACGGAGATAGAGGAAACTACACAAAATTCTGGTCGGTTGGGAGGAGATCCCAGATACTCCTAAGAAAGTAGTTCGAGGTAAGTACTATTAGGAAAAATACAAATTACTTAAAATTTGTGATATCAAGAATGCCTCCAGTGTAAACATGAATCTGGGGCCTAACAAGGCCATCCAGTCCTTAGATTTAAAACATGCCCATCTTTATCCTTCAGCTTTACTTCTATTTCTCTTCACCCCTGCCACCTTGCTGTCCATTTTTTATCAACATTTATTTCAGTGTAATTGTAGGTTTTCTCCCTGTTGCTTTTGGGTGCTGAATGGTCTCACAGTCTTCAGCACAGGGCTATATATCCCAGATTCATAAATCCAGTCCAAAACATGTCGGACCCTGGACATTTTAGGATGAAATAGGTTTAACCTTAATGAATGTTTTGTAAGGAAAAGTTTACCTCAAAATTAAATTAATTATGCTTGGAAGGTTTGTGTCCTTAAGTTGTTAAGTTAGTAACAATATTCACCATTATTAATGAAACATTGGGTAGGAAACCATAAGATTAATTTGAAACTTTTCTTACTTGCTTACAAGCAATGATATATACCCAATAGGTTGCTCTTAGAACCTGACTCATTTGCTGTGTTTTTATTTCTCTGATGTTTGACTAATTGGTATTCCACTTACAGAGGATGGCTTGCCGCCTTTGCCTGCTGAACCTCCAAGCCACGAAAGTTCTGGACCAGATTCCTCTCCTGCAACTAGTCCAAACAATGCCAATTCAATGTAAGTAGATTCAATGGACTTATACCTAAGTATAGAGAGTTTATTGTTTCTTTATAATAATGTAAGAATGAGAGGTCTAAGTACTGTACAAAATCGAGGAGGCTAACTGTCTGCCGCTATATCTGTACCAACAATATGATATTATTTGTAACTTGAATGATTGTGTTTTGTGCTTTTTATCTATATATATGTCATTTTAAAACTAGCCATAATTATCTGAAACAGCAATGTTTATGATTTCAGAGCCATGGAAACTGAAGTCCGGCAAAGAAAGCGCAGAGAATGCCAGGAGGCCACCGCTGCCAAGGTCAAGGAAGTGGTGGAAAAGCAGAGAGCCAACGAGATATGGGAGGCGAGAAAGGGGTTAATTTTTAAACCGATTAGCATTTGTGTTGTCTTTGTTGTTCTGGGTCTCGGAGGAGGTGCTCTTATATACCGATACTTTCATGCGTAGTAATTTATCCGCAAACGAAAATTTATACTTGCATATGTATCAAAAGAAGTCATCAATATATTTCATGAAACAGTGGATTATGCTGTATGGACATATAGCATAGTATGTCAGTACTCATGTTCAAAAGAAATAGTTTTTCACATAAGAATACGGAGTATCTCTGTCGCATATTGTCCTTTGGACATAACTCAAGCATGGTAAGGTCCATGGCCAAGTCAGGGTAACGTAACCGATGAAATAAATGCTCTAGATATTCTAGCATGGATTTTTTTATATATTTTATTCATGAAAGTTATTGCGTTGATAAGGGATTTACAGTATATTTAACAATCAAGAACGTTGAATGTTCCCGTTTTTTCACCCCTTTTTCAGAATTTTATAATTTATTGTCATTTTCAACTATCATTAGTCACTGCTTGAGGTAAGAGGGCTTTTGCCCTATTTTTTTTTTCTTTTCTATTTTTGCAAACCCATTTTTATATTATTGCCTCATTAATGGGTCTTGAATATTCAACACATCCTTTTTTTTTACGAATAACAGTAAGGAGAGATTGACTGCAGGCTGATTAGCAGTAAGGCACTTCTCGGCCTATGGTTCCATGCTGTTAAGAACCTCACTTCTTGTGTGCATAGCTTCCTGTCAGCGGCTCTCACCTTCGAGAGTCCTTGTATTAGATTTTAGCTCCTAATTTTTCATTTTTCCGACTACAGTATCTCATGCTCAATTATGCACCTTTATTTTCTTTTCTGTTCATCTGCATACACAGCACTTCATGGTATTTGAAGTGAATTTCACAAATAAAAAGGGATTTAATGTTTCAGTACACTTTGTCAATGACAATCAGCATCTTCATTTTTATTAATGCATTGCCTTGTTTAGCAACAATTATTTACTGTTTGAATAGAGCAACACATAAGAGATACTGTTCTCATGTCAAGTACGCAGGGCTGCGTCCTTTGGTTCATGCATTTGTTTTTACAGTTATCAGCCTTAGATTTGGAAATCCTGTTTTCACTGTCTCATCACCATGTTTTTATGATTTAAAATTGCAAACCTTTGGGTTTGAAATAAGTACAGATACACTGGGTTTTATCTTCTGCAGTTACAACACTTCATACTTCAAAGCTTTGTGTCATTTGCAAGTGTTATTGGTCAGTCCTATTGCAGTGAATATTAACTTAGTGGTTAAGGTTAGCTATTTTGAGCATACTTTTTTTTATTTGCTGATCTGCAGCTCACATTGAATACCTTTTTTGTGTTAATGAAGCATATAATATAGTACTGTATTTTAAAAAGAAGAAAATTGGTGGCCAGCTTCCAAACTTTTCTCGCTCTTCTATTTCTAAAAGTAAGGCTCTTATCTTGATGGAACTGGAGGTCCAAGCTTTCTTGTTGTATAGCTAGCCAGCCAGCAAACTTTTTTTTTTTTTTTTTTTTTTTTTGAAAGGTAGTTTTCTTTTTGGAAAGGTAGTAGTTTTTTTTATTTTTTTTTATTTTTTTTTTACTCAAAAATGTGGTAGTGATATAAGTGATGGGTTTGTATACAAGGAAATGATTTAGGTTTTCAAAAAAGGTTATATATTCCGAACTTTCACTTCTGGATACGTATGTTTGCTTGCGTATGTGTATAAGTAGGGATATTAGCATTCATTCCTCAGTAATACGAAATAAGTTCCTTATTCAGGTGAAATAGACTTAACCCCCTGGTAATCCGATGACGCGTGCAAATATTCATTACCCTAAGTAATCTGATGACACGAATTGCAGCGTCGTACATAACTCATTTTCTGGGGAAATTCAGCGTAAATACGTGAGTCACATGAGGAAAACAAAACTCACACCACAAGTAGGCATATGGTTGAGGGACATGTGGAGCCTAAAAGAAAAAGAGTAGTAGCTGCGCATGCGTGGTAGGCCTATGCGGATTTCCAGTGTGACCTTTTTTTCTGGATTTACACTCCCGTATAAAAAAAAATTTCTATGCGGGTTTGTACCATATATAAATAATTGCAATTTTCATGTCCCATATATGATTAGAAAGCATATTCTTTGTACTTTTATATGGTTTTGTAAAACAACATAAAAGCATTAACACTTCTATACATGAAATTTTATCGTAAAAACACCTACAACAAAATGGCAAAACTTACTGTTTTCTAACAGTAAATTGCTCAATATTCTTCCAATAATACATGTATTTTTTATTTATGAGCTTTATTGGAAATTTAATCGGCATTATAATGATGTCTTTAAATTTTTTCATCTTTATTCATTACGTCGTAACAATGAAAAACGTCAACATAAGTAGGTCGGAAAATCTGAAACTTTCGCTCTGATAAAGAAGCTATTTTTTATTCATATACACCTCACTTACTAATACATTTATTGGAAAGAGGTTGTGTCCATGTGAAATACTGTATCTACAATTTACATGTCATTGTCCCAATGCACGGACAAATTATTCTTTAAAAATATAATTCAGGAAATGGGATAAGACAGAGGCGAATGTACATTATTTGTGACATAAAAAAAATCCTTAAACTTAGTTACTGTATTTTCTATAAATTTCTAAAAAAGACTAAATTTTTTCCAAAAATTTCACATTTAGTTCCGGTTGTGGGTTTTTTTTTTTTTTCACAGTACAAAGTTCAATCTATTGCCACTAAGATGCAACAAACCAAAAGCCTTAATGTGTCACAGTTTGGACGTACCAATTTAAGAAAAAATATGCCATATGTGCTGTACCTCTCCCCGATTTTAAGGGCATAAGTGCCAAAGGGTTAAGTTGTCATGGGATACATCATTGTATCTGGAAATATTCTTTAATTTTGAAATGTTTCAGTTTGCAGTGTTCTTCAAACAAATGACCACATAATGTTCTGTGAAGAGAAAAATAGTCCTTTGGCTGTTAAGTAATGGTGTGTCAGTAACATTCAACACCCAGATTTCACCTTTCAAACAATATTATATTGAAGTTCAGAATCATAAATAGGTTGCATGGACTTGATTGAGATGTTAGGGGGAGAAGATGAAGAGGGAGGCTGAGAATAAGATGTATATATATATATATATATATATATATATATATATATATATATATATATATATATATATATATATATATATATATACATTTATTATTTGTTATATTTTATTGTTGAAGAAATTTAATCTTGTTAGGCAAGCAATATAGATCTTAATTGACTCCGACACATAGGATAGTCCTGATAGGCCAATGGATTGCTTGTGAATAAGTTCTTCACTTAAAAATAAAAGCAAAATGTTTCGTTTATAAGTTAATGATCGCAACAGATTACTCATTAGTGCTTTTTGAAGTTAGGGGCAAATAACTGGCAACAGTGTAAAGTAAATGTTAGGTAATGCAGAAAATGATATGAAAGTACCTGACTGTATCAGAATTCAGTACTGAATACTAAATTGTGGAATACTTTTTAATTCTAGTTCTGTGATCTTCTTTTATATTCAGTCTAGATATCATTCAAGTTTTTTTTTTTTTATTAATATTCAGTTTTGCATACTGAGGAATGATTGCAATCTTTATTATATACATGCAGTTTATAATCACTTATATACCATATCTTATTGGCATACATATACAGTAATGCATGCATGCATACTAAACTCGTGTTTTCGTGTATACCGACAGTTACACGATATATTTCATACAGTATTTAGCGAGAGGGATATGTTTTAGTTGAATGTTTACGTATGGGAAGCAATCAGGCAATTATTTTAACCAGCAAATAAACCAATAACTTTTGAATAATTAGTGATTGGCTTATGCTTTTTTTCCCCAATATAAATCAGTTATAGAGATGGTAATTTATGCTATTAATGCAGATGTACATGCACACATATGTACAAATATTTAAGCGTGTACATGTAAACATATATACGCAGCACAAATGCATACATATAAGGTGTTATATGTATTCGGTAGGAAATGATACTGGGTTAGGTCTGAACTTCTCCCGCTGTGACTGTCCTCCCCAGCCCCAGCGCCAAGCTTTACAGTCTAGATTTTTTTAAAATCTGAATTCCACATTTTTCCTCCTGTATTTTCTTGTATTTTTCAATACAGGTTTTCTAAAGGCATTGATGCGTGCATTCTTTGAGGTCTGCGTTATCCGCTGATCAAAACAATTTATAAATTGAACAATACACGTACAAATGGTTTTGGGTTCAAGTGAAATATTTTTAGTTTTTATTGCTAAAAATGCCATTTTAATTAACATGGAATACTATACTGTATATGTGTACAGATGTTTGTATATGTCTAATGTATTAATCCATGCATATACAGCTCATCCATGTATACACATTTGTAAATTTACCTATAGTGTATAACAGTTACATTGATAATCGTTTATGTATTTGCAGATACGATGCTTTATAATATGAGCATCTACTGTAGGTGTACAGGAGCAAAATTCAATATTCATTCTTTATATGTATGCATAAGTATGTGCTAATATCACCGTATGTTCACTCTTTCATGCACCTATGTATGTTTGTATGTGCCATTTGCCTTCCAGAATATTTATATATAATAGTAACAAACCCACTGTTATATACATACACACACACACACACACACACACACACACACACACATATATATATATATATATATATATATATATATATATATATATATATATATATATATATATATATATATCTTTAATTCTTATTCGTAGGTATTTTATAGGCTACCCCCATCGAGCTGGAATAGTTATTGAAGAAATTTTACCCAGTATTTTTATAGTTCATAGTTCCGATAGCAAGACACACGTTTTGTGCAGTAGATTATTAATTTGGAAACTTTCTCTGGTGTTTTATCTTCATAATTATAGTAATCACTGATCATTGCATCAATGAAAATACAGTACCAGCTCAGTAACGTTGAGTGCATATTAGTAGTCATTCACCTCCTTTTAACTTCCGTAGCCCAGAGAAAGCTCACATTGCACCTCGTAGGTCATGAAGACATTTCCTGGTGCTTGTTGCTATATCTTGAAGAAAAATAAGCAATAAGTTTTTAGCCATTCACATTCCCCTAAAGTAAAGGTGTGCAGTTATACAGACAGAGAATCCAGGGTATATTTATGTATAGTGGTTGGACAGGAGGATTGGAATCTGCTTCCTAGAAATACATAGCTAGTCAATATGTGATGTTTGATGCTAATAAGTTCACCAGAGGTTTAATGTTGCATAAAGAAGAAAATCCCATAGTATGACCAACTAAGGTTTAACAGTTTCTACGTTTACATACATTTCATTTTGGTTTAAGAGGCCTCTTGTAACTTCTGTTGAAGTATGACTAACTGACTCTCATATTAGTAAATCTCTCTCTCTCTCTCTCTCTCTCTCTCTCTCTCTCTCTCTCTCTCTCTCTCTCTCATATATTAATTTATTAGTTGGAATAAAAGCATTGCTTACTTAGCTCCTACTCTTTTTCCCTAGGCTTAACCCTCAGATTTTTCTTTCTTTATAAATATTATTGGATATGAGGACATTGTTTTCTCGATTGCTTCATCCTTTATTATTTTTTATATTTGAAATCCTTTATCGATCGTTGTTTATCATAGAGTATCAAATAACTAGTGAACCTTCTCGAGTACAATATGATATTTAGATTTAACCGAACCTGTTATTGTACCCATCTGGTACTCGCCAATGAGGTGTTACCTATGAAAGAATATCCCTGTGAATAAATGTTTTCATATCTGAACAATAACATAATATGGAAAAGCTAGTAACATTATTATTATGATTATGACTATTATTAGTAGCTAAGCCACAATCCTAGTTTGAAAAGCAGGATGCCATAAGCTCTATGACTCCAACAGGGAAAGTAGTCCAGTAAGAAAAGGAAATGAATAAACTCTATGAGAAGTTTTGAATAAAGTAAGTGAAAGATAAAGGTCAGTAATGTTGAAATATATATTGTTAGATATAAACTATGAAGAGACTCATGCCAGAATGTTCAACATAGAAAACATTCACTGTATGTTTTAACTTATGAAGTTCCACCAATTCAAGTGACTGATTATGAAGATGATTTCACAATCTGGTCATAGCTGGAGTAAAACTTCAAGAATATTGTGTAGTATTGAGCTTTATAATGGAAAAGGCAAGAAAGTCTGCATACTTAGTACTACTCGAAGAATAGTAGTCTGGGAAGATCTGAATACAAAGGATAATCAGAATTATAAAAAAAATACATATGCAACATGCAAAAAGAACTACCTATATGATGGTGACAGAGGTTATGTGCTGATCAAGAATAAGAATAGTTTAATTGACCGCAAGTTTTCTGATGACAGTCAGTAACTTAAGTCATGGTAGATTGATCAATGAAAATCTTACAGAACTTTCTCAGTAAGCCAATTTCTTGTACAGTTACAGAAGAAACAGACCGAATGTGTTTCTTGAGTTGTATGTTGTATGTTGTAAAAGAAGCATTATCACTGCAGAGATCTGAATGTTTTGGAGCCACTGTCCTCGACCTACTTACAATCTTAGTTTAAGTTTTATTAGGATTCAACTTCATGCCCCATAGTTTGCGCCATGCACTAATTTTATCTAGATCCTTGTTAAGGAATTCACCAACTCCAGATCTACATTATGGAGATAGAATTCAGGCAGAGCATCATCATCTGCATATGTAATAAACTTGTTTTCTAGACCAAACCACACAATGTTTATATACAGTACTATGAAAAGTAATGGTCCAAGAATACTACCCTGAGGAAAACCTGATATCACATTCCTGTACTCACAATAGTACCCATCAACAACAACTCTTTGCAATCGATTACTCAAAAATTTAGATTGACTTTGGAAACAAGGGCCTAATGATTAACACTGTTAAAGGCAATACTAAAATCAAGGCCATTCTTGTGAACATCCTCACCACAATCAAGGGATTTTTGCATAGCTTTGGAAAATTTTGTGGAAAATGTTAGATAGCCATCACATACTCCTAGGCCTTTGCAAAAGCCAAATTGCAAACTAAGGAATAGATTATTACCTTCAGCATACCTATTTAGACGTTTTGCCAAGACGTAAGAAACTTTAGTTAATGTCAAAGTTATTTAAATTAGACAGTGATCAGATTAGCAGGGCTAGAGCTACCACAAACACATTTACCCAGTGGAGTAACATTACTAATTCTTCAACAAATGCAAAAAGAAAAAAAAACTTCTTGCTAACTTGCAAAAGGTAACACAACTTAAGAGCTAAAAATCCTTATAAGGCTTGATGTGGTGAATGCGTTTTATAATTGATCAGTTTTTCTTTCCTACATGACTGTGTGATTTTGTGTTAGTATCTTATTTTTGGAGGATTAAAAACTAGCTTATTTTTCATACATAGTTCTATTTAGCATTGATTTATTGAATGCAATATCCATAATCAGATTCTAAGTTGGAAATTGGTAAACTTTATTAAATTCATAGTTGGAAATTGGTGAACTTTACTATATTCATGGTTGGAAATCTGTGAACTTAATTGTACTCGGTTAGAATTCGGTGTTCTTAGTTAGAGATGGGCGAAGCATTAAATTAGTTGCCAATCTGTGAACTTTATATTGAGTTGATTCACTATACCATTGACATTTTGGATTCAAAAGATCATGATTGAAAGGTATAGTTTTTAAAACATTAAGAGACTTATTAATTGGGAAAATACGAGAAAACTAATTTTGAGACCTTTTCAATTAGTGTGAAGTGATGATCTAGTAGTGCAAGTCTAGTCACGTACACTTTTTCAAAACCTAGTTCTTTTATGTGAAGTTTAGGCATGTGGTATTACTTGACAGTTTAATGACCACGGGCTTAATATGCTCAACTCTTATCAAGAATTTCATTGACCCTGTCAGAAAGCTTTTGGAATATTTCAGTAACTTGATGCCCTAACTTTAAGGGGTCTTACCTTTGTCAGTAATCTTACGCTTAGAGAACCTTCCTCATATAGCAGTTTTAGTAAGTTGTGGCTTATTCTTTTACTCTGTCATTCATTTTTTTTTCTGCTCTTCCATTTTTCCTGTTTACCTGTTACTTTGGTCATTTTGTCTTTCTTTGGAAATTCCATAGATTTTAGTGACAGTCAAAATTCTTTTCCCTGACGCTGGCCCTGTTAGTGGATGTGGTTAGCCAGTATTGGTGATAGCATGCTATTTTCTCGCCTTTATATAATCCTTCAAGGTATTATATCTGATTTTGGGGCTCTCAGAATTAATCTCGCTCCGCTGTTCACATGTAGAATTGTGTTGCATTTGGAGATATATCAAGTATGGGAGAGGAGCAGGGGCTTAAAACAGTGAGCTATTATATCTTCAGTTTTATAAAGCTAAACATTTGCACTAGGCTTAGGATTCTTATTTTTGCGCTGTGTAGGATATCGATTTGTTACTGATGACGATTACTGTACACTTAATGGGGGTAGCCTTTATTTATGTATGAATATTCATTACATATATTTGTTCCGTAACCGAAATACAAACCACGCTATTTACATTGGGTATTACTTTCCGCGTAGCTGAAATGACGATCCATTAGATTTTAACGAGGGTTTCCTACCCCGCACTAGTTAGCAGGGGTAGGGGGAGGGGTATCTTGCTATCCCTCCCTCCCTCACACCGGTGAAATGTCTCACTTCACTTTTGGCTCGGACAATGGACAGACGTGCCTGTCTTTGTCCTCGCTTGGCAGCCATTATTTGTTTTGTCTTTACTTAATCACTTACTTTTCTTTTACTCAATATATATGTAAAAAAAAATTTCGTGTTTATGTATATATTTGAGTATAGAAATCAGTAAGTTTCCTTTTCAGTGTTTGTGCTTGTGTGTGTAGTGTGCGATATCTCCGTGTAGCCCTCGGCAGTTAGGCCACCATGGTGTAATTTCATGGGTCGCGATCGAGTTTGACTACGGTCTTTCTCTCTCTCTCTCTTTGAGGTCGTTCACCCTTTTACTACGTTACCTTTACTACGTCTGAGTAGCTTCCTTCCCGTGTGGGTGGGGTTGCTACGCCGTACGTTTTGTCTCAATTAGTTTATGAATCTAATTGTATTTGTTGATTTTTCACCTTTTGTAGAACGATTCCTTTCGGGGTTTTCGTTCTTAATGTAGTGTTCATTAATTTTTAAATTACATAATTACGTAGTTACATAGTTACATAATTATAATTGTTATAATTCTGTGTTGGTTACAGCTCTCCTTCCGTGAGTGTAAGTGGTTATGAGGGCACGTGCCTGTTGTGTAATTCTTGTGTTCTTTTCCCTCGGGATTCCTCTTCGGAGCCTTCCCGGGGGAATGAATGTTAACTAATGATTTTTGTTTTTATTTTTCACAGTTACCGATCTAGTTCGTTTCTGTAATGTGACAACGGAGTGAGCTGTCTTGTTGAGGCCTGGGGTTTCGGCTGTTACTGCCTCCCCTATAGATCTTGGTCAGGGGCGTGTCTCCTTCTCCTGGGAGTACTCCCGTGACGATTGACAGCTCTCCAGTTCATTTTAGAACACTCATGAGGCTCGCCTCCTTGGGTGGGTAACTTTCCTTCCGAGGGAAGTTTTCCTGTCCAGGCTTGAGTTTTTTCCCCTTTGGGGGGTTCTCCTCTTGCCTTTTTTTCGTGCGAATATGCTCTTGGTGCTGAGCGGTCGCACCTGCAGGGAGCGGCAGAGTTCACAAACTCTAGGATTGGCAACCCCCCTTGCAGATCTCATGCTGGGGGAATGCCTAAGGTTACTCGTCTGGATAACAGCTTCCCGATGCCGATTCCTGCACGGTCTCCGTGATCAGCCAAGGATATCGCGCCTCGCTCTTACCATCTCTCCGTCACTCTCAGCGAATCCAGTGTCACTGAGACTCTATGCCACGGGGTCGGCGAGAGGTTTGCCCGTTGGGCAGAAGGATCCATACCTTAGGAGAAGGTCCTCCATAGGGTCGTCGGCGGCTCCCCCCCCCCCCCCGGCTTCTTCAGTAGATCCTTTCTTCTGGGAAAGCATCTGAGATGGGAGTTCCGTCGTCGACCTCTCAGCTCTGATCAAGTTTGCCGAACAAACTTCATCCAGCGTGGAACAGCAGAGTCGATCAGGCTGGTAACGAGGCTGCAGGACTCCTTAGGCCCTGGATCGGGAGGACGGGTACTTCCAGGTTCCATTCCATCCATCTTCCAGGAAGCTCTTGGAATTCAGCCTAGACTACAGGTGTTCCTCCTTAAGATGCGGTGTGGCGATCCCGCCGCGGCATCGCAGGTTTTTTTCCCCAGAGAACTCTCCCTGCTTTCCTCATGGCCGCTCAGGAGCAGGCTTCTGCCTCCTTCGCTTTTTGGAGGCCTGGTCAACTCCGGTAGGCTCGAGTTCGACCTTCTTCGGCACCGGGACAAGCTTCCGGGTCTTTACCAAGAGTGTGGGATCATGGTAATTTGCTAGGAGCCTTCTCTACTTCTGCCTCAACATCTGGAGTATCTAGCCATGATATTGAGTCAACGGCCATACCACGTTGAAAACACCGCTTCTCATCCGATCAGCGAAGTTAAGCAACGTTGAGTCTGGTCAGTACTTGGATGGGTGACCGTCTGGGAACACTAGATGCTGTTGACTCCTTCTCCGAGCCTTCCCTTCAGTTGACTGTGGCAAGGCTGAGGAGAGTTGCAGTACCTGTTCTCGGTCAAGCAGAGCTTTCAGCCCTACCTTGGAACGTTTCCTGGGTCTCTTTTCCTCATTGACCCGTCTAAAGTCCCGAACGGTCGCCTCAGGATAAGTTCCCTGTGAGGCGGCCCAAGTTCCGGTGGTATCAAAGCAACGATTAACCGGACTTTCTGGCCCCTATGGGACCAGCGGAACGTTTAGACCTGCAATGGGGGTTGACCTATGGAACCTCTCAATGGGAGTGGATATTCTCGTCCTTTCCCCACATTTTGATGCTGTTCTCGGACTCGTCAAAGAAAAGGGGGGGGGGGCATGTTCCAGTTCAGGCCTATGGTCAGGACCTGAAGGGTACCTCCCCATCATTCAGGCAAGGTTAGGGGCCGTAGTCTGGCCCCTCTGCAGATCCTACAGTTCCTGCCGAGTCGCTCCGTGCGCGACAACTTCATGGTACTGGCGTATTCCAACCAGCGATTGACGCATTTTCATACCGTCGCATCTTGCAGTAGAGATACTGAGATGATCCGAGGTACTCTCAATACCACTATCGGCTCGCTCATTCCGGGCAGAGGAATGTTCTTTCCGACTATCTGAGCCGAGCCTCTCAGATAGAGAGTACCTGGGGGTCTTTGGCCTATAATAACCAGCAAGTCCTGGCCTGGGGGACCTGATCGCGACAGCCTGGAACTTCAAGCTTCCGCTGTTCTTCCCCCCAGTCTCAGACCCCAAGACTCTTTGGCAAGATGCTTTCCTGTGACGGTGGGACAACATCGACGCCTGCGTCTTCCCACCATTGTTGTCTGTTGAGAATGGGTCTCAACAAGACTAGGTTGTCTGTCAACCTTTCGATGGCCCTGAGAGCTCCGCTGTGACTATATGCAGAACGGTTTCCGGACCCTCTGCTTCCCCTGACGGAACTCCCGGGAGAGCTTCTTCCACGGCACAGGCTTCGCAAACAACCACACTACAACATCTTTCACGAGCCGTTGCATCGCTTCGGCTTCACGCCTGGAGACACTACGCCGCCTCCTCAAGAAGAGACAACCCGCTATAGTCGCGGAGCGGAGGTCGCGTCACCTGTGATAGTCATCCGCAGGGGTCTACCAGGCGAAGTGGAGAGTCTTCTGTGGTTGATGTCGTGGGAGAAATACCTCTTCCCTTGAGGCCTCTTCTCCAGCAATAACGGAGTTATTGCTTTTCGGCGGGAGGAAACTCTTTTCCGCTCTCGGCAGTGAAGCCTATCGCTCAGCCTTTCCCTGGCCTTCAGGCTGAAAGGAATAGACTTTTTCCTTGCCAGTGTGTAAGCAATCTTCATGGTCTCGTACGACTCCGCCCTTTCAAGAGAATAGGGGAAGGCAACATTCAGGTTCGCTCCTGAGTTGTTTTTTAGACTCAGAATCTTGGAGTCCCAGACCTTCGGTTCGACTCCTTCAAGATTTCGAGTCTCCGTTCTGTATCAGATGACCCAAACCTTCTCCTTCTTGCCAGTAAAGGAATCGAGGGGTTATCTTTGAGAACAGCTGCAGTTTGTCCTCACGTGCAGCCGGTTTGGGAGCACAGGGGAGAGTCACCAGTATACCTCTTCAGCTCGGATTCAAGGACATTCATCTCGACCTGAATCCAGACCCTCCCCCGTCACGTCGCCCTACAGCACGATGTCAGATACATCGCAACGTCCCTCGCCTTTGAGTAGAACTACTCTGTGACGCAGGTGCTACAAGCTGGAGTCTGGAAGCGTCTAATGACCTTCGCAGCCCGCTTCCTGCAGGACGTGACCCACAGGAGTATCGATACGTTTCTATCGCTCTGTGGTGGCTACACAACAGCTGGTCTAACCTCAGGCTCCTTTTTGGACAGGTAGCAGAAGGTTGAGGGCATTGTTATCAGGTTTTAGTCTGCATGAACGAAAGAAGTATGTCTGGCCCTTACTTCTTTCTTCATCGTCCCCTCTACTGGGGAAGCAGCATCCTGGTCTCTGCATAGCTGACCTCAAACCTCAGCAGGTAAACCATGCTTCCTTGTGTTCCAAGTATTGAGTCAATACTGTCGCGTCCCCCATACCCTGACGAGGTGGTATTGGGAACGTCCTAACCCAGAGTTCCTTCTGGAACTCCAGGTCAACTGCCTAGGACGGGTCACACTTTCTTCCTTCACACACAAGCTTATGTAGGCCACACGTTTCCTTGCGGAGCAAGGAACTTGTGAGGTGCAGGGACTCCTTTTCTCGAGTGCGACTCACTCGGATTCTGAGTCCCCGGGTAAAGCCAAAGCCAATATGGCTGGGGACTTTCCACCCTTTCTAAGGGGTAAGTCACCCAATGTAAATAGCGTGGTTTGTATTTCGGTTACGGAACAAATGACAAATTCGGAGATAATTTGTATTTTTCCTAACCATACAAACCTTAGCTATTTACACATATTTGCCCGCCAGCCCTGTCCCCCAAGTCAAGTCCTACCTCTAAGTGAAGTGAGACATTTCACCGGTGTGTGAGGGAGGGAGGGGTAGCAAGCTACCCCTCCCTCTACCCCTGCTAACCAGCGCGGGGTAGGAAACCCTCGTTAAAATCTAATGGCTCGTCATTTCAGCTACGCCGAAAGTAATACCCAATGTAAATAGCTAAGGTTTGTATGGTTAGGAAAAATACAAATTATCTCCGAATTTGTCATATTATTTCTACATTTTTTTTATGCTAATACAGTATACAACAAGATACACATATATACACACATAACCAAGTATGCTTCAACATATTTATTTATGGATATTAATCTCTCCCAAAGGTTAATATCATTTAGAACATTCTTTCCTTTGCCAACTATGATTAATTCCACTGGCTTTAAATAGTATGGAATCAACAATTTTCTTTTCGGAGTATCATTAGGTAAATAAGGTTTTAAATCAACAATTTCAAAGTTTTACGATAATTGGCATTGCTTATTATCGAATCTACACATTCAACATATGTGAAACTTATTTTTTCCCATTCTTATTTAAATGATAAATTTGATATATGAAACTTATTTACACAATTTTTGCTTATATATGCAGCATACGTTCAATCCTGAAGGGTTACTTTTTTCCGAAAGATACATAATCGCACACATTTGTAGATGTACTGTACTCAATTTCTCCTTCATATCAACTGATATCATACATAATGGTACGGTGTTTGTCTTTGAAGTGTGTGTGTGTAGCGAAGATAGTGACTTTTAGAAGAATGTGAAGAGGCAACAATAAAAATGACGCTCAGAAGCAACTAGAATTAAATGGGTGTTTGTCAGGTTTCTAAAAGAACCTTTGAGGTTAGATTTCTGAAGACGAGATGGGAATTTTCAAGCCCACATTTTTTCTGCAATACTAAATGTAAAGAACTGACCAGTAATTCAAATTTGGGAGTGAAGAATTGTTTTTCTTCCAGTTAAATATCATTAATCACAATGGGCAAATTAACAATTTAACAGGCTGAAGCTAATTCATTATTTTGTATACTGCACATATTAAAGCTGCTTAAAAGAGACAGCAGGGGACTTGAAGAAAAAAAAAAATGTCTAATTGAACAGTAAGGTACAAAATCAGCAAGAAACAAGTCAGATTTGAATATGGAGATAAGATTATCATCAGGAATTTATCGATAAGTATCAAATTTGGAGGAGGCTATGCAAGCCAATGCAGGAACGAAAGATGCAAGCGTAAACTTGACACAGATTAGTTACTGTATAGGATTCATTTTACAGATTCGGGGTTGTTATGTTACTGTTTCTAGATTTTTTTTCTGATTTTAAAGGGGCCAGTTTTTAATATAACTGATTTGGCAATTAACTTCCTGGGTTAGAGATAGCCTCTTTTTTTTTTAATAATACTGGGGTTTGCAAAATAACCATTACTGTTTTTTAAGCACTATGTCTTTTAGTTTGATCATATTTTATAAAGTACAATAGCTACAAATATACTGTATGTAATTCTGCTTGCATCTAGACTTATGCTGCATTTTTCAGAAGTCCCATACCAAATTGGTGATAGCTTGTAACATAAAGATGAAACTGAATTAATGTAAGCGCAGATGCTGATGGTCACATCTTTTAGATGCTATATATGAGTTTAGATCTGTTAGTGTCATATATTGCCAGGTCGACTATGAAGGTCGTTTTCAGTAGATTAATGTCATTGATGCGGAAAATTGGATCTTGATAGTGTCTGATGAACAAGGGTTTTAATTCAATTTATTGCATTAAAATCATAAGCATTTTTAGGCTAGCATCCCAAACTTGTTGTTTGGCAGTAGAATTATGCGCTGCACTACTATAGTAAGATGTCACCCGATAAGGAAAAGAATGTTATTCAGTTCACTGTTGATGGTATTTTCATCTACGCACTCACTTTTCGATGTTCGTGTGATGGTTGCCTGTCAAGAAAGTAGCAGAATGGATCCTTATTGAAATGGTGTAGCTTCTTATCCTAACAATTCTCTAGGTTTTTAATTGTTTTTTTTTTTTTTTTTTTTTTTTATTCTTCTAATGTCTTCAGAATGTGCATTGTCATTTAGAACCTTGCTAGAAATGCCATCAACTTCTACAGAATGATATAAATTATGTTTAATGGCAACTGAACTGGCTAGGGATATTTTTTCTCGCAATATCAGTTTCAACAATCAGATTAAAACGTAATGTTAGTAATGGTTGAGAAATTACAATTAGGTAACGATGCAAAATCACCGTTGTGTTCCTCACTTGACTTTTGATGATTCTCTTCCATCTTCTCGAGTTTCATCCAGTTTTTCAGTCCCCTGTTAAATAGAAATTATTATTATTAATATTATTCTTATTACTAGCTATGCTACAACCCTATTTGGAAAAGCAAGATGCTATAAGCTCAAGGGCTCTAACAGGGATAAATAGCCCAGTGAGGAAAGGAAATGAGGAAATAAATAAATGATATATGAAGTAATGAACAATTAAAATTGAATATTTTAAAAACATTAACAACATCAAAACAGATATTTCATGTATAAACTATAAAAAGACTTAGTCAGCCTGTTCAGCATTAAAATATTTGCTGCAAGTTTAAACTTTTGAATGAATACTAATTTAACTACCCAATTAGGAAGATCATTTGTGTACAGTATTGTTTAAGTGGTTGCAGTATAACTGATAGGGCTTCTGAGTGCTGTCATTTTTGTTCTGCCTTGATACGAGCATTTAATAGCAAGAGTTTTGCCATTTCATGGTCTGTGTATAGAAAAAGAAATTACAAAGCGTGATTGCTCCATTACTTTTGAAAGTAAATTTCACATGGATTATGTGTAATGTGTAGGAAAGTAAAGATTCTTTAACCAGAGAAAGGAGCCCCTATGTTCATGAGGAATTGGGAGTTTGAATTCCTTGGATTTGCTCCTTGACTTGACTTGCTGAGCATAGCATTGAATCTCTTAGAGTTGGACTGCCTCTCAGACCCTCAAACAGAGTTGATGCGTAAGAGCCATTTATGTAATGAAAGCATAATCAGTTTGGTTTTATTTGACGTAGCCTAACGAAAAGCAAGAATTAAGCATGTTACATTTATTCATCACTCATAGCATTAATATAATGTGCCCTATTGCTGCCTAACTCGGTACTTGTACTGGATATTCTTTGTATAACTAAAAGCTAGGATAAAATAAGATTCTATCCCAGTTGGTAGTGCTCAATGACGCTTCGACTGTGCTGTGTTGTTCCCTTTTCCAATTTTGTCATCTATTTTTGGAAGGATAAGAAAACTTACAAAATACAGAATCAAAATTCCAGTATGTATTTAAGATGACAGCCTTCCCTTTTTCCTGTGTATAGGGAAGGATATTTGAGTTTATGTGCCAATAATCACACACTTATTTACACATGTACACATTTATATTCTAGTACACCTAGACATTTAATGTCACTCAGTAACTTGGGATCAGCACCTTATAATTCAGAAAAGCTGGGGAAAGGAAGAAGAAATTATTTAAAAAATGAGGTTTATAGCTGTGCTTCAATGTTGAAAGTGTCATGCGTGTGCCTTCAGATCTGCTAAATATCACTTAGCCTTTGAAAAAAAAAAAAAAAAAAGAGAAGCAAATGACATTCTCAAGACGAGTGTTTATATACTTATGCTCTTCTGATTCTTTGAAAAAAAAAAAAAAAAAACTAGAATTTCGGAGTTTTTATTGCTGGAGTTTATCAAGTAAATATCGAAATTTGCTTTTTTCTAGATTTGTTAGGCTTGGAGAACAGGTTTCAAATTTTGATAGAAAAGTCGAGACAGGTGTTGCCCATCTTCATTCTCCGGGATACTACCCCGGACGTGTGAAGTGAAAACTGCGTTTTGCTTTTTCAGATTTGGAGGGTTACTTACTTGAAAACCTAAACATCTCTTAGAGGAACTTGAATCGCAAACAATCCATAGATGAATTAATTCGTTAAGTTTAGAGACTTGGGTAAAACATGAACTTTGTGCTACTTTGTTGGTATAATCTTTATAGCTGTGTCATGTAGGTTAAGGTCTTTTTCATTTATTGCGTAGCTTATAGAGTGCATTAAAATAGGAGGCCAGTTTCAGAATTTATCCCACCAGAAATTACTGTTTTGCTCTTTGAATATTTCCTTTTTAAAGGTTTGGGATTATGATTAGCTGGACAGGTTTTACATTATTTAATCTGAAGTATGACATTAATAGATAGCTAAAGTTATAAGATTATTATAAGCTTATAATAATACACCTAGTAATATAGATAAGGACCTAAGATTTACATATTTATATCACATTAAGATTCCTAAAAGGCTTTTAAATGAAGCATATATTTTGGCATGAACTTTTGATAATACTGTGTGTGTACGGGTATGCTGTGGTGATGCAGCTTGTTAAATAGCTAACCAGGTTAAAGGATTCGATGAGTTCAGAAGTGAATTTTTGTTCCAGAAAAAAATGGCTGTAGCCTACTCTGTTATGTCTGTGTTTGCGAAGAAATGTCCCTTTCATTTCAAGGAGAAAGAGATAAAAAAAAAGTATGCTGCATTTGAAAACTGAGTAAGACCTAATTTTCAACAAAAATAATTTTAAATGCTGAATGGGTAGTGTGCTCAATGGCTCTTTTAGAAGTAACCGCTAAAAGTTGCAAATCTATCCTCCTTTGGATAGAAAACATCCATGGATTATTTGTGTAAACATGACTGCCAGGTGCTACTTAAATAAGTTTTTAAGATTTTCTATGCCTTGGGATCTCGAAAGGCATGACGCAGGTCACTGGGTTATGCAACCGCTGGTTGCTACTCACTCTGTTTCCCTTATATCTATTGGTAATACTTCACGGATTTTTAGGCAAAGATTCCATTGTATATATAAGTAAAAGTTATAAATAACTTATTGTTGGTAACTGTAGTGCTGTGGATTAATGTATAATCAAAATAGGATTTTAATATAATGTGACATTTTTCCAGACCACCTCAATGAAACAGAACCACCAGTTACAGTGTTCTTTATGTTGCATTTTTAGAAAGTATTATTTTTTTAATTGATCCACATTTGAGTATAAATTCCACTACTTTCGTGGACTGGTTTAATTTTCAATGTTGTGATTTCATCTCTCGGGTATTTGTTAATGTGGAGTCTAATTTTGTTGGGCCTATTGTTTGCAGTTCTATGATATGTGCACTTTCCTGATTGGATTCCATATCTGCAAGTATGTAAGTACGTCATTCGCATTAAAGTATTGCCAGAAACTAACAAGTTACAAGTAGGAATGTACCACTGGGGAAAAAATTGCCCAGCAGATTTCTATTGACTTTGCATTGCATTGCGAATACAACTTTTTAAAGATACATTGCCAGTCTTCTGTTGTTGCTTCATGGCTGAGATTGTGGCTCAATCCAAGTTTTGGAAGCTTTCGAGAGTCAGCGAAAATAAAAGAAAAAAATAAAGGAACGTATGTAGACGCCTCAACTTAACAGAATAAGTAAAATGATGTGTGCGCGTACACAGTATAACTCCTGAATTCCTGCTGTAGTTGTTGATAAAAAAAAATTTAATTCAAAAACTTTTAATTTTTTATAGCATTTTACAAGTTTTTCATATCCAAGAAAAACCGTATGGAACTTAGTATGAATCCAATGCTGTCAGGAGCTACGTAATAACGTGATTATGAAGTACCTTTGAATTTTTACCAAATTTATTGGTGATAATTCTCTCTCTCTCTCTCTCTCTCTCTCTCTCTCTCTCTCTCTCTCTCTCTCTCTCTCTCTCTCTCTCTCTCTCTCTTTTGTGCATGTGAAGTGATGCTTTCTATATCTTTTTAAAGCTTGAATATTATGTTTTCAAAGTTAAAAATATTACGTCTCGGTAGTCACTCTAGTTCCCGGTGAGAAAACAGTTTAAATGCTTCGAGGTGAGATTGACTAGTAAAGTAAACCAGCTTTGTCTCTATTGTCAACTCTTTTTCCATGCTTAGCAGCACCTTGAAATTCATATGTTGTGGTATAGTATTGTGTTTATTTATTTAGTAGCACGATGAATATTTTAGTCATGTAATTGTATTGATATAAACCGGAAAAGTATGATGTGTGTAACTTGATTTTCTTTAAATGTTATGATGTTGGCAATTCATTGTAATTACGTTTAAAGTGTCCCCTATTCTGACTAAGTAAGTATGGGGAGAACGTGCTTACGGTTGAATTTTTCTTTCCCGGTATTGAGCGTTGATGTTGAAGAATAGGAGTTAAGAATTTTGTTATTGTTGATGTTCAGTCTGTATTCATCAGTAAGTCTTTGTAGTAGTGTTTTTATTTTCATTGCCTGCTCTCTTCACTCATCTAATTATTAATGATTTGCTAGGCAAACATTATTTTCATATCTAATTTCTTTTGCCACTTCCTCTTAAGTTATCTTGAAGTAAATAATGTTTATATTTCAACTTCAGAGCACAATTAGTCAGTGTTGCATAAATATTTCTGTCATTCTTAATAAGATTGTTTTAAGCTTGAAAAGTCAGTATGCCCCTCGGTACGTTGAGGAATTGAAAGGCTCAAACTGTAGACATTATTTTTTTAATCACAAATTTCTGTAATTTGCTTAGCCCCAATGTTATTGTGTATCACAGTTTACCCCAAGTAGTCAATATTATTACTTTCTCAAATGGTACTGTGGAACAATTCACGAATATATTTGTACCCTTTCTGGTGGTACCTGGAGTTGTGTACTTGTGCATTAATTTGCTCTTGAGAAGCAATTTGTTCACATTGAATGCCGCTCACTGGTAATTGCGATTGTGACTGGCAAAGTGGCAGATGAACTAAACCAGCTTACGGTGTTATCCCTATACATCTTATTAATTTTCCTCTGGTTATCATTTGGCAGCATGCAAACATTGTACTATAGTAATGATTTTCTCTAGTTTCAGCAGCAAGGGATTTTAGCTTAATGTACCTAACCTTTTTTAAATTTTTCAAAACTATGATGGAACCAGCTGGCATAATAGGAAATCATGTCATGGTAAAATGTGTTCCTAGGATTTGCAGAATTCAAATTTTTTATTTATTTTTGAGACAAGTTTTTGTCAGAATATCACCTGTTAGCAGAGTACAATTGCAAGGTATTTGGGAGGGTTTTGTATGTTTTCAATTGTTAATTTGGCTTTAGCTCAAAGGGGAAAAAGGATTTTTTATAGCCAATTGGGGCTATAATTTTTTAGAGCGGATAAGAGATTTGACATTTTATATCATGAATGAGGTTGTGTATTGTATTGGTCATGTTTTTTTAGGGAGTCCCAGTGCATTTTGTAGGAATAGAGGAGAGTCGCCTTTTATTTCCTCCTGATTTTGACCGTCCTGTTCTTTTTTTTGGAGAGCTGAGGGATGACTGATGCATTTGTGTAATGTAGTTGTGGGAGTGTGTATCAAATTGTTGTATTGGTAGAAAGCTTGCAATTTTGATTGGTATTGCTTCAAAAAAAAATTTATTTTAGGATACATAGTTTGAAGTCATTAATTTTGATACTACAGCGTGATTTGCCTTTAAGCCCAGCAGCTCCCTTTCAGTGGTTTTGTCATATTATATATCCCTCAAAATTCCATCAAAGTATTGAAAATCCTACCTTGATGAAAAATGCAAATCTTTGTATCATGTTTGCAGACATCCAGATGAGATGAAGATAGACATTTTATCTCTTAGCCTTAAAATAATTTTTATTTACTTATCAGCTTTGAGAATTCTTTCATCTTTTGGTATATCTATTGCCTTTTGCTTACTTTATGGTGAGTAATTGCCTGTCTTTGATTGCATATTGTGAAACCTCCGTGTTTGGCCCTTTCTGTTGCACTGTGTTCATAAAGAAGTAACATGCTGTACTGTAGTTGTGAAGCAGTGTTTCTCCCCGAGTGAAAGTCGAGAGCTCTTTTATCTGATATTTTGTTTTTAGAGGTATATTTGTTCAAAGTTCATTGAGTGTATAATTATGAATGCATGTTTCTATGCCTTCGTAGATTCCAGCGTAGGTAGTCGATGCATTCGAGTCCATTTTATATACAGCACATTTTTACATTATATTTGGCAACATTCACCCAGAACCCCCCACCCACCCCCCTCCATATAGATGATAATCCGAAGGTACCACGTTTCAAGTGTGGAACGTAAGGGTCTCTGCCAAAGAGATGAAATTGGTATCGAGAAGACTGGTGTATAAATTTCACAGACCAAGGGTTCAAGTTTTATGTATATAGACGTACGTACATACGTTCCAATAGTAAAATCCCAAGTGAGACGGTACCTCTGGCATTATATTGACATCGCATAGAAATTATGGGGTAGCACTTATATAGTATTTCATTGCCTGCTGTTAGATGACCCAGTTGTTGAGTTTGGGTTTTGAAAATGTGTAGATTCCATGGGTCATGTATACATCTGTTTATATGGTATTGTTTGTTGCATAGAATCTCCTGTGTCATATTTTTAGTGACAGCAGTGAGGGGTTTGGAGAAAATTCAATGTTTCATTTGAAATGGTACAACTTTTAATACTATTTAGAAGTGGCAAAGTATTGCAATATTACTACATTAAGTATTGTAATATTCCTACATAAGGTATTGCAATATTCCTACATAAGGTAGCTACGTTAGATAAAAGTGTCATGGCTCTTTATAATTGTAATGTGGTAAGGAAATTTATTTTTCTATTTATATATTCATTCATTGTCAGTATATTATTATTGTTGTATTACCTATGTCTAGTAGTGGACAGTAGAATTGATTTTTAGTCATTTAATATACAGTAGTGATTGATAGCTAAGTTATTTTACTGTACAGTTTTTATGAGTAAAAGTCTTCAGTACTGTCAATGATCTGTTGAGTTTACAGGAAGTATATAACTTTTTTTTCTCCTATTTATTTATTTTGATGACCTTTCCATTGAAGACCCCACCCATGATTGTATTATGGGCAACCTCTAGAGAAATTCATGAAGCTTGTTTTCTTGTATAGAATTGAAAATTTTGTAGCTGTAGCAAGAATGTCATAACCTTGGAAAAGTGTGGTTGTGTAGATAAGATTACACTCTCATCCACGAATGCAACTCTGGTTCAGTTTTACTCACGGGGATAGGGAGAGTAGTAAGACCATAATACCACATGTTTGTTAGCTTGGTTCGTAAGTTATAATTTTACAAAAAAATTGTTAAAATTGAATAACTTTAGGAAGTGATACATTGTCCCTATAAAGGTTCATTAGGTTAATATTTTGCCCTAAGATGCCATCTCCAATTATAATTTAAAGAAAGAGGCCAGCTGTATATTTGCACTTTGGTTTTGTTCTCTTTTTGAGTTTGTTTTTTAAACTAGGGAGATATAATAATTCAGCACAAGTTTTGCCATTTTTAATTGTTAATGTCCTTTGATTAGGTATTTGTCACATTGGAACCTTATCAGTAATAACCAACCAACGTTCAGTTTTCAATTGCCCCAAACTTTACAGTCTTGTCTACCAGACAATAGGAGAAGACACTTGCACCTCCTGATAGTACATGTGGGGCTAACCACCCTAATTGTCATCTTTAATTCACAGGTTGGTTAGTTATCAGATCTGTCTTTCTTGGGCATATAAGACAAAAGGGTCTCGAGTTCATCCCTCTGGAGAACTCAATCAGTTCAGGGCATTCTCGACTTCTGGCAAGTGAATCAAGGTATTAGGGTCATTCCGGTTCCTTTACCCCCAGGTTCTTCTACCCAATATCTATCCAGAGTACTGTACATGAACAGAGATGATTTTCTGTTCATACATATAGTTACAGGTCACTTATGTGTGAACTCATTTCATCTGTCTGGTAGACAAAATTCTTGGGTCTGGAGAGAAACTGTAAATGTGGTCTGATCATGAGAATGAATTCATATGAAAAACAAAGTTTTGTATGATTAAAATATAGTGTTGTCTCATATTCTCCATATGTTCACATTAAATTTCTCACAAAATTCCTATTGAGAATTGCTCAAAGTGTTTGTCAGTTATATCAGTGCCTTAATCAATTTTAGACATGTCTAACTCCCATCACTTTCCTCCCTCTGGGTTTGGACTATCCTGGTGGAAACGTTGAAAGTATTTATTTGTCGTTTTTTGGGCAGTTTCGGAAAATCTTCAACCACTCTCAAAATAAAAGAATAGGAAAATATTAGGATTTTTTGGTCTACCATTGAGTTTTCTGGTAAACTATGCTACTGAACAAATTGCTTATTTTCACTTTTCAGTACTTATCAATTTGTCCAGTTCAGTATTACAGTATGATGCAGTTTCCTTTTACAAATGATGTAATCAGCAATAGTAATTCATTGTACATGTTACATGTACAAGAGATTACAACACATTAAGAACACTATGGATAACTTAGAAGGACGTACCCTTGCTCTGGAAATCCCTCTGTTTTCTATTTAGATGAATCTTAACTATTGTTCATGATTTATAATTGGGGATGGAAGCAACTTTATATTAGGGGTGTTTACCTTCTAGCCATATCAGCTGATGTTAGTGTACAGACATTCAATCAAGTGCATATAAGTTTTTTAATGCCTCTGAGAATGTTTTGAGTAACAACACTTTGACTTTCTCCCTCACTCTAGTGACCTTTTTGTGTTAATTGTGACCTGTTATTGTTTTTATGTCCTCTGAAGCTTTTTCAGGCTTCATATAAAAACAACTATAGTGGTTTCATCAAAGACTGAATATAGAAACCATGAAAAGTTTCATATACCATTATGACAAAAGGACCAATTTTGCAAATTTCATATCTCTTGGTGACCACCTGAGTGACCTGGAGTGACTAGTAAACGGATTTTGAGCGAAGCGAAAAATCTATTTTTGGGTGAGATAGCCATGTCGTGCTGATGGAAGTTCCTTCATTAGTAGCTTCCTAGGTTATATGTGACTACAGTAATATATCCCAGAGAATTTACCGAAGGTACCCAGAATTCTAACTCCTGGAGCGAATATCCCTTAACATTCTAAGAAGGGATATCGCGTAAGGACGTAATGGACGTAATGGCACACCTCATAGCAATCTGCACCCCAGATAGAGTTTACGTTCGAGGAGGTGTGGCAAAAATAAAAAAAGGGGGGCCCTTCAAAGGCCATCCCCGTTCCCTACTACTATCGATAGTACAACAGCGCCATCCCCACGATAGTGACCATTCCTTGTAGCATTGAGCATAGGCTGTTACAGATACAGTACTACGGGAGGGAACTGAAGATCTCTTCTGCAGAAGAGATGGGTGGGTCCATCAGGACGACATGGCTATCTCTCCCAAAAATAGATTTTTCGGTTCACTCAAAATCCGTTTTTTGGGCTCAAGCCATGTCGTGCTGATGGAAGCATACCAAAGCATTAATGTATCTGTGGATTTTTCATCAGTGCCTAAACCTTATATCAACCTTTTCAATGGTCATACTGACCATATGAGACTTGTGACAATACCGTTATATGTCATCATCACTAATCATAAACAATGTTAGTGCTTCCTGCCTCCTACAGGGAAGAGTCATCTAGACAGTTGAAAAGGGATTTCAAGGTTAACATAAATAGTATGACCAAACTTAAGTATCCACTGAATATACAAATAGTCTCAAGTTGTATATTTGGTCAAAAAGACATCAGTGTCTCTTATGTCTAACCTTAGATGCATACAAATGTGAAGGATGCATTCTAAGCAAATAAAAAGTCTGGCATGCATAGATACAATTGTCTGGCGAAGATGGACACACTACATTCAAATAGACATTTATTCTAAATAAATGACTACAAGAGATAGTTAGCAAAACGAATGTAGTTTGACAATGGGATTATACCTGGAACAAGTACAGGAATCGTATTCTGTCTTGAAGGAATGAAGTCAAGAAATGCCACTCTAGATTGAAGAGAAGGTAAAAGATAACCGCTCTTCATAAAACCTGTACTGATTACCATTAACTGCCCTATGTACTTCGTACACCGGCATTAGAGCTATCTGTATAATTCCACACCTGGGATTTTAGAACAGAGCTAGTGCTACCATGGTAACACATAAATAAAAGAAGGCATCCTTAAAAAGGATGACTTCCTCTCCCCTTAATTGACAGTCCCAGTCAATTATATATCTGTTCATCGTAGAATAAACGGCAGAGTAAATAAATTACCTGACGTCACCACATATTGCTTCAGATCATGGACTAGCAAAGCATAGTGTTTGTAGAACATCCTGGATGATTCCTATCCAGAACATGTCCGAGGACAAGTGAGGCCCCAAACCAAAAAATGTATCACAAAACATTAGGGGGCAGGTTTTAAAACACTATCTGCCGCCACTACAAAGTGTTTCAGTTCATGCACTTGTTTTGCGTAGTGTTTGTAAAACACCCTGGATGATTTCCATCCAGTGTATGAACGAAGACGCTCAAAGTCCATGTACTGAAAGAAGTTCAGTGATGAAGCAATCTTTCTTAGATCATGACCTGTGGGAGTACTGTCTGGATCCGCTCTACGAATAAAGTAGGTGAGCTTCGCCTTTAGTTGATTTAAAGATAAATTTGATCCCGAAGTTTCTCCTCTAAAGAGCTGACCTCCCCTGAAGTCTGAAGTTCTACGAAGATAGACCTTAAACACTCTACAGGACATAGAGAGACCTCTTCCTTCAGAGGACAGATTCTCCAGGGACCCCACCTCTTAGTGGGTAGCTCGTTTTTAGCGAGAAATGATGGATCAGGGAAGAGATTGAGTTCTCCTAAATCTGTGAACTGGATGTGGCCCTCATCTCTCGATAGAGCCACTATTTCACTAACTCTAGCCCCAGAGGCTATTGCGAACAGGAAAATAACCTTTTGGGTTAGATCCTTAAGAGAACAATCTTCATTGTTCACCGATGAGGCATAATGTAAGACCTTGTCCGAAGACCAAGAGATGGGCTTTGGTGGTGCTGCAGGTCTAAGTCTAGCACATGCTTTCGGAATCTTGTTAAAGATTTCATTTGCCAGATCCACTTGGAAGGCATATAGGAGAGGTCTAGTCAAGGCCGATTTGCATGTATTTATCGTATTGGCTGCCAACCCCTGGCTATGAAGGTGGACAAAGAAGGACAGACAGAAGTTCATAGAAATTTCTTTCGGTCCTTTTGATTTAACAAACTCCACCCACTTCTTCCAGGAAGACTCATATTGTCTTTTAGTAGACTTAGCCTTGTATTCTTCTAAGAATCCTATATTGCCTTCTGAGATCCCAAACCTTTTTCTAACCGCTAGAGCAAGAAATTCATGAAATGAAGGGTTTGGGTTCTCTGTGATAAACCGAAGGCAGTTAATTTCTGAACCTTCGGAAATATACCTAGGATCGGAGCTAGGACCGGCCTCATCTAGTCTATCAGACCCATTAGAGGAACCTCGTATGGGGCTATTTAGCGAGGTAGTTTCTTGAAGACGCTCGTGATGAAGAGGTCGAACTGCAGTTCCGGGACTTGTTCCCATTTTGGGAGGGAATATGTCTGCGTCCATGGACCATTCCAACTCTATCGCCTTGGACCGTGATAGAGTATCCACCTTCACATCGTGGATCAAATGTAAATGAACTGCTGTTAGGTGCCATCCCTTCAGGAAAAGGATGGGAAACATTACTAAGACTGTACGAGACGTTCGATTGTGACGTCTTAATATCGCTTCGGTGTACCAGCTCAGAGGTAGGGAGTCTGATCTGTGTGGAGGGTGCTTTCCCGCCCACGAAAGGACCAGCAGAGTTCCGGGACTTTCGTGTTTTAACTTTTGTAAAAGAAGCGATTAAAGAGGGACCGATCTCAGCCTTTTTTGATCTCTTCAAGCGTGTGATGCATGTTTTCTCCAGGCTCTTAACGCATCTTTCCGATGTGCACTTTGCACTAGGTCTGTCACTATTGCGAACTGGGGAAAGTTTAGCACTTTTCCTTGTTGGCATTTTGGGAATCTGATCGATTAGCTGAGTCTCCTGACAGACCTCGCGAGCTCCTTTTAACTTCCCGAGGGAAAAAGGGGCTAATGTAACTGAGGGCTTCGATGGTTTTTTAGCCAACGAAACCCTAGAGCTGGAGAAAGTCGAGACTTCTAGAAGCATATCTTGCATCTGAGATGTCCCAGGAACCGGGTCATCACTATGAAGATACTTAGGACTGTGAGTCTGATACGTATCTATTCCAGGATGAATGTTACTCTCCGTGACATGAATCCTAGGCAGGAGGAAGGGGGGTGGTTTACTGGAAGGTTCCAGAGGACACCTTTCAGGTCTGACAAGACTACGAACACCCATAGTTGGAACAAGGTCCATATGTTCAGAAGGATTAACATTCAGAACTTGCAGATTATTATGAACTTGTTGAGTAGCGACAGGTTCAGAATGACTCAGAGACTTCTTGAGTCCTTCTTGTGAACACAAAATAGCCTTCCCTGGGACTCGATGAGCCGTAGCTTTCTTACTACCTGTATGCTCTATAGCTCTCAGGTATACTCCTCCAGGAGGGTTTCGAAGTGTAGGGGAAGGTAAGGAGATAATAGTAGGGATATTTCTGTTCCCCATCAATGGCTCATCTTGAATAGGCTCTGGACCGAAGGATCGAAGGTCCTGCGATCCTGAGGGAATGTTCCTCCTAGCCGAAGCGTCTTTATGCTTCGAACTACCAGTAGGTTTAGACTTTTGACCATCTGCCTGTAGCCTCTTGGTCACTAGAATAATGGGCTGTTGTTGAGCAGCCCAGATATTTCCAGTATTTTCGATCTTCTTTTTAGGATGGGGACCCACAACCACAGAAGATTTTCTCTTTGAGGGAATGCCCCATTTTTGGGGAAGACTTATGTTTTCCATGGCGGCATTCTTAATTACTTCCTTAATGACCTCTTGTGGGAAGAGGTCTTTACCCCAAATGTTGGAAGATATTAGCTTCCTTGTTTCGTGTTTCACCGTTGCAGCAGCAAACACAAACTCTCTACGTGCTCTCCTAGCCTTCACAAAGGCGTAAAGGTCCTTTACCAATGTAGCCATATGCATTTTGGCTAAGACCATGTGCATGTCTGGGGTGTTCTCGTAAGTTGAACACAACTCTATGTAGTTTTGTAGAGAAAGGGATGTCACCAGTCTCTCCTTTGACTCGTGCTCATTAAACAAGAGCAAATCGGACAATTTAGGGAGACATACATTAAATTGTCGGCTTGCGACATCCTTGTCTAATTTTCCTACTGAAAATGTCAAATGGACTTCCTTCCAATCCTTTTCCTGTCCGGGAAAAGCTGGTGACAAAGGCTTGCACTCATCGAGTGTGGGACATGACTCACCCGCCTCTACAGCTTTGGTAACAGAAGTAAATGCCTTCCCCATAAAGGGGAAGGAGAGTGAAGCAGGAGCAAGAAAGGAAGAGTGTATGTTATTCAGTGAGAAAACCGTCGTCTCTGAATAACCCGCCTTCTTCAGATTATCCGAAAGGATAGTCTGTGCCTTATCATGATCAAGAATCATGACCTCCTTTTGTTCCGTTCTTTTCCTTGTCTTTGGTTCGAACCTCAGTCGAACCCAACAATTAGGGAAAACCTCAAAGCTTGGCCAAAATTGGATTTTGTCCAAGGGAATAGTACCTATTTTCTCTGAAATGAAGAGATTGCCATTTGAAATCGACATCAGCTTCGCAAACCTCCAGGGATTGGTTAAGGAGCATGAAGGAAGGTCATGATTCATGGGTCGTTTAACTGACCCGTGGGAAGCAACAAGAGGAGCTTTACGAGGTTCTATCTTGTGTTTTACTTCCCGCTTTTTGCTTTGTTTACTAAAGCTCTCTATCTGATTCTTCAGTTGGATACATAATTGTACCACATTATCCCATAGAGGGGTAAAAGACGAAGATGTTGACATCGATGGCTCTTTAGCCAGCAAAGGCGGAGGAAAGTCCGATACAACATATTTCTCTTCTATCTTAGGGCACTTCTTGTCCTCGATCCCAAAGGTTTTCTCGCCATCAGGGAGCGTAGTTGACTCCTGAGGCACTACTATTTCCTCACTTAGCTCTGGAAATAATAGCTTACGCATCCTATCATTAGGTAGGAAAGGTCCTGGAGAGATCTTTTGGAAGCCTCTCACCCAGTTACGTAATTTATACTGTGCTATATCCTTAGTCTCTGTAGACTTGGGATTATCAAAACCTTCAGACATCAATGTCCAACATATATTGCAACCCTGTGGGTTCCAATAATGTAGGGATCCGGAAATAATATTGCAGGGGGCATGTAACCTGCAAGTATTATGACCGTAAAAGTCCTTACCCTTGGCTCTGCAGTGGACTGCCGTACAAGGTATCTGGTGTTCCATCTGTAAAGAAAGGAAAACCAAATGAGTATATAATGGATTATTACTTTAATAATCAACATGTAAATGTCATCTACAACAGAATATCTTAGGATAGAAGCTATAAGGGGATAGTAGGAGATACTTACCTGTATACCTCAGCGAGCAAATGCTGCTACCTCCCCTCAGTATTAACTTACATGGAGCTTTCTCTGTGAGAAAATCCAAGTAGAAGGGTTACTTACCAATTAACTATCCCAAAATTGTTAATACTGTGGGGTCAGGATGACTGATATCAAATCAGACTATTGAAGAAATTATTCCTTCAATATATAAACGGTATCAGCAGAACACTCGCTGGAAGATACCCAAGGTAAGTTAGGAAAAACTACTGTAACATGGTACTGTAGTTTCTAATTTGCAAAAGTGTAAATTGCAACATATCAACTACTGTACCTATGTCATGCAGTCTTATCATTGTGCTGCCTACAAGGCAGCATATGACAGCAGGGTCCATCTAGCACTAGATGGAACAGAAAAATATAGACATATAAATGAACATCCTACTCGGGTCATTTGCTGTAGTCTTCCTACTATATTAAATCATAGAGTTTCCTGATCAGGGAGACTCAAAGACAAGGGGGCTGTACCCTTTACAGGATAAGAGTGTATTACTCATGCCTGAAATATTTAATATTGCAAGATAATCCTAAAACTGATTTCTAATCAGGATATTGAGGAAATCATATTCATTCAATATAGGATTAGGCTCAGCAATTGCCCGAATTAGATATCCAAAATATATTGGAAAAAAACCACTAGAATAAGAAATATAGTAGTTTTCTATCTACAGTATATTCTATACTGAGATATACTGGCTATCTGTATTACCTATACAGCAGTATATCCGGCATGTTGCCGGTCTGGCTAGGATATGTCTGCATACCTTGCAGACCTAGCGAGACAGAGAGAGAGACAGTATGGAAAAAAGGGCTATCCTTTACTGTAACTATATACAGTAATTAAGGAAGAAAAGTCTAATAGACTACCTTTTTACCGAAAGGAGGTTCTAATAGAAGGGGAGAATGTAACATTCAGGCTTCTATATAGCTACAGTACTGTTGCCAGCAACCCGCCGACAGTACTGATACAGTCGGCGCGCCGCGTTGCCGGCCCTGCCGACAGCATACAGGCAACAGAACCTATAGCTACAGTCCAAGGGAGGACTGAGAACCTCGGGGACAGAAGGGACTAACCACTCACAGCCGTCATGGGTGCCACTGCCGTCCAGGCCGGCAACTGGTGACAGTCCATGATTGTCGGCAGCCATCTTGGTTGCCGACCAGGCCGGCAAAAAGGGCTATCATGCCGACAACCGCCGGCAACGTCGGCAGCCGCCGACAACGTCGGTAGCCGCCGACAACGTCGGTAGCCGCCGGCAAAGTCGGCAGCTGCCGACAGTCCATGACTGTCGGCAGGACTGTCGGCAGCCATCTTGGTTGTCGGCCAGGCCGGCAATGTCGGCCAGGCCGGCAATGTCGGCCAGGCCGGCAGGCGGCAGTATGCCCTGCCGTCAGCCAGGATGAGAGAGGTAGTCTGGCTGCATCCAGCACTCTACCGTTAAGGAAAGAAAGCAGGATGTCAGCCTAAAGGCAATGGATAAACCATCAAAAAGGGGTGAGGGGAAGGGGAAAAGGGTCCTGTAACAATTGTGAAAGGAACTGTCAAACTTGACAGTTTTAGCACCTATAAAAGGAACTCTGTTTCTGTATGGTATCGACAGAATCCGGGTGCTAGGAGAGACTCAGTTCTCCAACCCAGAGACTGCCGACACAGTAAGGGGAGGGGGCGACACTGCGCCTCCTCCCACAAAGAGAAACAGGATTCCAGTGCCACGTTATCTTAGGCTAAAAGGGGTTACTTTCAGCCCAAGGAACTGTGGCACAGGACAAGTCTTTAGTCGCAAGGAGAAATGGTATACTACCAAAACCAAAGCAACTATGGAGGACTAACCTCCATTGTCGGTAACCTTGTCGGCAGGGGAGTAAAGGTATCCCTCAATCAACTCACCCTGTCGAAAGGTCAACGACATAAGACTAAATACTCTGAGATTCTGACCAAATCCCAAAACCTGCTGGTATATCCACAACCAAAGGTTAAGGGGATAGGCAGAAACCAAACCCCAGGTCAGCCATGTCTGAATAATATTCAGGCACGGCCATAAGGGTTGTAGTCTGGGACTACACTCAGAGGGAAAGGGATTACCTTTAAATCTCCGAAGAGACGTGAGAAGTTTCATAACATTACAGGAGGTATCAGTCTCCAATGGAATGAAAACAAAACACAAAGGTAATCGGGGAATGTCGAACATATAGACAGTGTCTAGGTTAGCCTAACTAAGCTAGACGAGTTCTCGGTTACCTAAATCACCGAAACTCTAACTATACGATCGACAGAGGAAAAAGGAAAAAATTATGCATATAATCACGTCTTCACAAGAATATGCCTAAATAGCTAATTAATTACGAGAATTAAATAAGGCTACTTAAAACTGGAAGTCGTTCCGCTAACTAAATAACACATGCCTAAGAACGACAGCGCCCATGGCGCCTCCAGTAATAACCTAGCTCTAGAAACACAATAAATACTCAATATCATTGAGAAACAAGAGCTAAAACATATTCAAAGTAAAGACCCGATACTCAACTTTCCGAAGGCGGAAGAAGATGAAGAAAGCATAATAATAATCCTTTAACCGATCGAAAAAATTTCAATCACAGGAAAATACCACCGAGCGAAATCGCTACAAAAAAAGGAATGGCCACTATCGTGGGGATGGCGCTGTTGTACTATCGATAGTAGTAGGAAACGGGGATGGCCTTTGAAGGGCCCCCCTTTTTTTATTTTTGCCACACCTCCTCGAACGTAAACTCTATCTGGGGTGCAGATTGCTATGAGGTGTGCCATTACGTCCATTACGTCCTTACGCGATATCCCTTCTTAGAATGTTAAGGGATATTCGCTCCAGGAGTTAGAATTCTGGGTACCTTCGGTAAATTCTCTGGGATATATCACTGTAGTCACATATAACCTAGGAAGCTACTAATGAAGGAACTTCCATCAGCACGACATGGCTTGAGCCCAAAAATATTGTTTGGAATGCCAAAGTTATTTAGGAGCAGATGACTGAGTCAACTTAGAATTTTACAGATGATTGTTCATAGATAGTATGAAGAAAAACCAGCAAAGATTAAGCCAAAAGCGAAACTATTACTTGCAAGCCAGTTCGAGCAGATATCAAGTAATAGAAAAATGACAAGGAGGCTTCTCTTACAGTAAGCTGTACAGTGATCAAGGACGGGCACAATCCCAAGGGTGATCATTGACAAGGTCAGGGTAGGCTCCAAGTCTACCATGACTAGCAGTGGACAGAACCATTACATGGAAATCCATGTGAATAGGAACAATTCATTGTAAAGCACTAGTACCCATAAATGGTGGCACACAAATGCCTCGGTAAAACTAGAAGTCCACATGGCTTCAGGATTATCAAATGAGATACTTAATCTTAATTTTCTTTTCATTCAACTTCCCATGCGATCAACTTGTTGGGCAGTGTATGAATGCTCATCACATCTCATAGGAGCTAAGAGCTGACAGATGATGTTGCCCAATGGTACTAGGAAAATTACTGCGACAGGAATCTTTGGGTTTTCTTTTGGAATGGTTTTTGTTTGTTGAGTCGCCGTTGCCTTTAGACTAAGGGAATTAAAACATTAGTGGCTTAATTCAAGCATTTTATTGCAAGTATGAGTAAATGGGGATTTAAGTCGCCCGAGTGTTTCATACGAAGATTATGAAACGTCCATTCTATCGATAGCTGATGTTTCCCTACAGATTACTAGTGATCAATTATCTCTTGCTGTAGTATTATTTGTAAAGAAATTCTTTTTCTTTTATATAACCTTACCCCAATATCTGTGAAACCATTCTTTTTCATAGATCAGAAACCATTGTTCTACAAATATAGTATACAGTATTTGTATTCTAATCTGACATTTGATTCCAGATCCTCTTTCTCTGTTGTCTAAACTGATTATGAGAAAGATTTTAAAAATGTGCATGTACTGTAATGGTGTTAACATGCTCGGTAAATATCTAAGGTGTCAATACCAGTAAAGAATGCTGAAATTATTTATGAAGGATCACATTACCTCATAATGAATTTTTAAAGTGTGAATTTTAGGCTATTTGTAGAAATATTGTACTATCTGTTTAATTAGTACATTTTCTATAAGGAATCAAGCAGTCATCGGAGAAGAGAAGCTAATTCCACTGAATTAGGTTAACGCAGTGGTGCTTCAAGTTATATATGTCTAAGTTTCTCTAACAGAAATAGTAGGTTAGAATAAACTGATTTGAAAATTGATTATAAAATAGATTTAAATTTAAAGACTTGTTTCCTACTTCAGAAAAAGATTTATTATTTTTTCGACCCATTGTAGGGCAAATAAGTGGAACTGTAGAGCAAATATAATTTTGTGTTATTTAACACCAGATGGTATAATTAGAGAAAGTGATGGGAGATACTTAGGTAATTGGGGATTGATTGTCTCGAACAAGATGATTGACTGCTGCTTCTACTCGTGGTCTTTTGAGGTGCTAAATAGTTAAGGTGATTTCTATTTAGTTTTGATATGAAAATTAGGACAGACATATCACTCTAAACACAAAGAAGCGGCTTCTCAAATCACTTGTTTTCCCCATCGCATCATACGGCTCAGAATGTTGGGTTTTAAAAGCTACAGATCGGAAAAGATTAGAAAGTTTTGAACTATGGTGTTACAGAAGAATCCTTAGGATAAGCTGGATTGAGAAAAAGACTAACGTGGAAGTTTTACAAAAGATCAATATCGAAAAAAGATTACTTGACATTTTGGATGAAAGAAAACTAACTTTTATTGGACACCAGGTTCGGAAACACAATACTCTGGAAAGAACGCTACTAATTGGATCAGTCTATGGTACAAGAACGAGAGGAAGGCCTAAAACTAGATTGAGTGACAATATCAAGGAGATGTGCGGGCTAACGATGGTGGAGTTGGAAAGGAAGGCTCAAGACCGGAATGAATGGAGAAGTTTTGTGCAGAGGGCCACGGCCGTTCGACATCGAACACCCCGTACTTGATGATGATGAAAATTAGGAAAATCCAACATTATTGCTTTATCACAGCAGCGCATAATTGATTCGTAGGATTAATGCTACAGTATTATCTAGGTAAAATTTATCCGTTGGTGAAACAGTTGAATCTTATTCTTATCCTTGTACAGTATGTGGCTGCCCTAGTATTATTATTAAATAGAAGTGTCTTTGGCAGTGGGAAATGGCACAACTATGTTTACATTGAGTGCGTTCCTTGGAAATTATTCAAGTTACTTGTTTTTATGTCACCAGGGTCTCTTATTGAGAATGGTACCCATGTTAGTTTGTGGTTGCAATTTCAAGTTGAAATATTGTTCTACTTTTTGTTGCTACTCGTTCAATGTAGGTTTTGATAAAGTGGTAATGCAGTCTGCCAGGATTTGAAAATCTATGATCAGTCAGGATTGATTAGGAATTCCAAAGCAAAACCCCATGTTGGCACAAATACTACTTAGTAAAATAACACAGTGAAAAGATTATTTAATACTTTGATGTTTGTGAAACAGCACTATAATTTTTTTCTCCATAGGTACAGTATATTTCGTTGCTAACTTGTATCTTACGGGCCATAGAGGGACGTTTTTCGTTGTTATATTTGATAGATTATTCTCCAATGGTTATGTATTTTTTCGTCTAAAAACTATTGTTGAATAATTATTTTACATTACGTTTTTTCCATTCTTAAAATATGGGTATTAAGGTTAGTTTTCCCAATATAGATGCCAAAAAATAAGGTGCTGTTCTTCCCTATCTTAGTATCTGGGTATTGTTTTTTCAATGGTATGACAACCCTTGCATCAGCTACATGTTGTCAGTACGTAATTTGAGCGTTCATTCTCCCCTCGAGTCCTAGCATTGCCTTATGAAAAGCAGCTAGGTACCCCAAGAAAAGCAGTATTATTTGACACTTCTTGATGACAGCAATTCGTTTTGTTATCCCTAAACCATAAAAATAAATATGCTTCATGAGTATCTTCTTGTAAGTTATAGTTGAACACTTCATAATTTAGGTTGCTTCAATAAGAATTGTATTCAGTATTAATTTTTGTAAGGGAAGGGTCAGTGCATCAGATGGGGGCAGGTCCCCCCTGCGCTGTGAAGTGCTCAGAAATTCAGCTTGATGTATTTTGTTAATCTTAATTCTGTCTCATATTCTCTTATTTCATTCTAGTTCATATTATATTGTTATATAAACATCTTTTCTTTCCTCCTGTATATTTTATAATTATCAACATCACCCTCCTTAATCTAGTGTTCAACCTTTGGCTATTTATTTCATTGACTTTCGTGTCCATTTATATTAATATCACTGAATATGTTGACCAACAGGAGGGTGCTTCTTTTAGTTTATTGCACTGTATGTATGAAATAGATAAGGAAATCTAATGCTTTTTATTTCATTCACCTTTTAACAACGAAAAATAATATATGTCCAAAGTTAAGGAAAGATTGGAGGAAAAAAAAGAATCTATACAAAATTTTGTAGTCTGTTGTAGGGATGCACCCGCTGAATTTTTTTTTTTAATTTTCCTTATATGCTGAAGTACCCAACAACCAGTACGTACCTTTAAGTACTTAATTTACAAAAGCAGAATGTATGAAAATGTATATTTCATTGAGGCCAGTATAATTCTGCTAAAGCACTTGGAGTAAACCTTGTTACATAAAAAAGTAGTGTGTTATGATATACTTACTGAGTCAGAGATGATTTTGATGCATCTCGTAAAAGAATATATGACAGTAATGTATAAGTGATTATTGATTTTACATACATCACTAATCTCACAGGAAAGAAGTCTGTGATGATATTAAACAATTCATCATAATTATCAACATTTTTTTTTAGCTTGATCAGCAATTATTGATGTAATGATTCTTAAAATCATGTTGATGCACTACTAGGTAAACTTGAGCGAAAGTGCTTCAATCGTTTAAATATTTTTATTGAGATTCTGTTGCAGCTTCTATAATTTTATGAAATGCATGTTCATAGTGTTCACGAGGAATTGTGCAGGAAAGTGCGATTGTGTACCTTGATGTATTTTTGTGTGATTTATGCTTATCTTCTTTTTTATTCCATGTAGGGCAATCAAGGCCAGGCATACCATACATAAATACAATAAAACAAACCCTTATTCAAGGCAAACTTTTTCTGATGAGTGCTAAGGCAGGATAATGTAGCGTTCTGGATTCCAAATAGATTGCTCAGTAACTTAGTTATGTTCAAATATCAATGGGGAATCCCACTTGTAACCTTTGATATTTGATTTGAGGTTTTTACTGTGTTGCATATCGGGCATATTTTTAATAACGTGATAATTCAATAACTCATATCAATATGCCCAGCAGTTTTTGTTCTTTAAGTACATCAAAATTGAAATTGTATTTCTTTTAAACTTTAGATTATTATTCTTTTTCAGCATGTTTGAGTTGTTTCAAGATACCGTACCTCAACATTTTATTTTGTTTTCATTGCAAGACATTCAGTTAATGAAGTATTTTGTTGTAGGTTTCATTCTTTTGTAGCGGGAAGAAATCCGGATACAATCTTGCAATAGAAGAAAACATTATTCTCGGTCATTTTGATTTTTGTCTAAGTTTAGAAAATGAAATAAAAAAATCCATTACAGCCTTCTATGAAACTTTTTCTTGGCTGTACTGTTTTAGGACTTTCATCTTTGAGTGTGCATGCTTTGATAATTTTTAAACCAGTTTTAATTTATTAAATTCAGTTATGTCTGGATGTATCCAAAGTAATTGGAACATCTTGAAACTTCACAGGACCAAAATGTTTTTCCATTTCATTGTTTATTCCTTTGCTTGGTTATTAGAATTATGTTTATTTTAGTTGATTGTCTCAGGCTGGTTCCATATGAGTTTGTGCACATTTTATTAGTAATTATTTGATAAAATGAAATAAAATTAAATATGCCAGGTAATGGCATATGGGAGCAGCTCACAATTTTTCACTTTATTCTGGATTTCTCTCTATATTCATTTGATCTATAGATCATTTTGCCTTACGTATTGGCAGTTTGGCATGTTCTGGCAGAAACCGGTTGAAGCATGGATATAAGATATAGAGGCTCCAATGATACACAGGGTGGAACAGGGTCAAGTGAATCGAAGTATTTCAGATCAAAGTTCCTGCCAGTTCTTGACGAATTGCCACTTGCTTGGATGCTTATTGTGTAACACCAGTTGCTGGCTTTGTATCCAAGTTCGTAATGAACCAAGAAAAGTTTTCAGCAGTTGAGACTAGCACCGATGATGGTAATTGAAATGGGATTGTGGGATGTATGGCAAAATGAGGAAAAGGCGTTGGCCTATTGGAAACGTCATTGCTTGGCGTTCTGTTGGACAGGTAATCAAGTCCCACTCAGATTCGATAGTTTTTTTATAGTTTTTGCAACCTCACCACCCTTGTGAGCTGAGGATGAGGGGTTTGGGCGAGCCCATAGGAATACCTGGTGAGTTATCAGCAGCCATTGTTTGCCCCTCTCTGGTCCTAGCTTGTGTGGAGAGGAGTTTGGGCACTGATCATGTGGGTATATGGTCAGTCTCTAGGGCATTGACCTACTAGAACACTGTCACTGTCCCTTGCCTCTGCCATTCATGAGCTACCTTTAAACACCAGATAAAAGAAACCTTGACGGTCAGTTCATTTTTTATTCTTACTTTTCAGTGTTATTCCATGAACAACCAGTTGATTTAATCGGTCCCATTTGAAAAGGAACGATCAACCAGAATCATGATAATTATGAAAGCAGGACAACGATTAGTGGAAAGGTTTTATGGATTATGGACATCATAACGAGGTAGTCCCATCAATGCACTGTACTGCACATCACTGTGTACACTAGAGATCACTAAAGAGTGTACAGAATCCCAACATCTCTCGGTCTCATTCATTTTCTTGACTCTGGTTTACTTCCATTCCAATTTCCCACCTTCCGGCCTCTTTAAGATTCAACTTCAGGTTGCAACTGAAGTTTTCCTTCAAGTTGCACTTTATTGCTGAAGGTCTTCTTGGCCTCAGTGCTGTTGTCTAAGGCATAAATTCAATGAATAGAAATATAATATCTTATATTTTTGAACTCTGGAAAGGAAACATCCATTATATGAATGTTGATTGTGAAAAAGAAGTTACCAAGTAAGAACAACACTTACAAAGTACTGTAGATGTACTAAGATCGGAGGGCAAAATAGATTGAGAAAGAAAATTTGTGTTGTTAAGGATGGCAGAGAGTCTGAAACGGTAAAAACTGCATTTCACAAGAATTCTTTATGGAAACCTCATTGTACATTTTCAGATTAGTACTAGAAAACTTTTTCCATGAGGCTTTACAGACATACACTAAGTTGGTGTAACTAGACACTTGCAAAGAGATTTTAACGTTTTCAGTAGCTAAAGTGTTGATAACCTTTCCTAGATTTCATTTTTCGGTAAAACTTTAGGCTTGACCTTTTTTAACGCCATTTTTTCATTATATGTCCTTGTTAAATGACAGTAGTAAAATAATTTTTCAGCTGTAAAGCTGAACTGACGAGATGATTGTTTTGTCCAAAGTAATGAATAACTGTGTTGTATCTTACAGTACAGTTCAGATTCATTGTGTAGCAATTGGATATTTGTGGCCAATTACTTAGATTTGACTTCCGTTGATTTCTAGAATGTTAAATTTTTGGCCTTGCTTCTATTTTGTAAATCACTTGCCCTTACTTTTTAGGAGGCAAGGTTGCCATTGTTCGAGTTGAAGCCACCTTTCTATTAGTGATCGAACCCATTTTGGCAGATGTCATTGTTTGTCTTTTCCTCCTTATAATAGAGAAGAAAGTACTGCACCAGATTACTAGGCTTTGTTTCAGCTGATGTGCCCAGCACCACGCCAGATAACTGCCATTATTCGAATCTTCTTCACTGAGAAGTTGAGTAATACAGGTACATAGATTAGATTATTCTGACTCCTCTATTGCATCCCCGTATCCATTGATAGCAATTTGGTGATGCCTTGGTAGTTACTTTGGTGATACCTTGGTAGTCGACTGTTCCCTATCATCTGATCTTACCTGGCTGTTGTTCAAAGTCTTTGAACTTTGCTGGGTTCAATTTTCAACTTGTCGAATTTCAGATACTATGAAAGTGTATATGTTGGACTCGGTTGTCACGTAAGGTGATTTACAATAATAGCCTATGGTAGTTAGTATTGATTTTGAATGGTGTACTGTAATTTCTCCCTCTTCGGTAGTTGAAGAATTGTGTATCATATTTCTATAGTTTTTTATATTTTTTATACATTAAAAGTATTTTTTATCAAAGAAATATTAAGATTTTTCACGTAAATATGCTTGCTTATATCCAGGTAGTGACAGAATTGCTTTATTCATTGTTAATGGAACTAAAGATTTCATTAGTATGGAAATTGTAAAAGATATCACATGTATTCCTATTTTCATTTGCTAAATATGCTTCAAAAGAAGGGGTAGCTAGTTAAAGGTTTTATTAAATCAAGTCGTCATATTCAGTAAATATAATAAGCAATCAAGAAAATGATTAAGTAAAAACTTCACTAGGTTTCAGTCAAAGTAGAACTTATTCTTGAATTTTTCATATTATTGAATCTCCCATAAAGATCTTGACGTGAGACTGCCAATAGGTGCCTGCAGGAAAACGCAACTAGAAAAAGAACTTCCATAAAAGCTAATGTATAGCGGGGTTTACACGGCCGAGCAGCTCGTCGAGCCCGGTTGTCGAACCTACTTGTAGAACGGCTCGAAGAGCTTTCAGACAGTACATCGAGCCTCAGTGTGCCTCGTGCTAAAACAACGTCAACATGTCTCTCGACCAGGACGATTTGATAGCCATTGCTTTAGCAGTGGCACTAAGAAGGAAAAAAAAAGATCAAAAGAGTGAAATTTTCATATACCAACTTGCTTGTTGCTTTAAAATTAGACACTGATGACTGGCGCAATTATTTGCGTATGGATGAAGACACGTACATTGATCTACCGAATCGTGTCAGCCCTTTCATTACTATGAGGAAGGTCATAACTCCACATGAAAGACCGAGTGTCTGCTATTCCTTTGTCTCTGGCAACTTTATTGGAATAGTCTTTTGATTTAACTTTCCATAAAGCTGGATGAGCTCGATATGCATGTATGAAATCAAGTATGACTTCCTTCTCATTCTTACTTTCATTAATGGCAGCAATTATGCATTTCTTTGATGATGTTTCCTCTAGCAGGTTTGAATAACAACTGAGGTTCGATGCTCGACACCCGTTCACACGTTCACACCGCTCGTCAAACAATGTAGCTCCGCCCACAAAAGTCAAGATGAGCCTGACTTTCATCGAGCCGCTCGACGAGCGCGCTTGACAACCAAATAGCCCGTTTACACGCTCGAACATCAATTCAAACACAGGGTTGTCGAGCCAGGCTCGACGAGCTGCTCGCCCGTGTAAACCCCGCTTTATTCATCAAGAGAAATGAAAGGGAGCGATTTAGACGCATGAGATGAATGAGATTGAAAAACTACAATTAGGGAATGATTGTTTAGCGTACTTTATTGATGTGAGACATTTTTTCATAAGTGTTGTACTCAATAGGATGTTTTATTTCATAAAGAAAATAAGCGGATATCTTAAAGAAAAGAGTTAAGATTATTTGTGCTGTTTAAAAACTTTTGTGATGAAGGTATGATGAAGAAAATATAAAAATAATATACTAAAAACGCTGAGTTTTGTATGTGATATATCAAC
>NC_090744.1:91134512-91169512 GCF_036898095.1 Palaemon carinicauda
AGGCGTCGAGTGCAACGCGCAGGTGACGGAGGCGTTCCTCTATGTCATCCATATAACATACACAGAAGGGGAGGTCCTTAAGATGCCATCCATGAGACGTTGAAAAGTGGCCTCAACGTTACGAAGGCCAAAACAGGGGTAATTGAAGGTGTATGTACCGAAGGGAGTGGTGATGGCAGTCTTGGGGATGTCTTTTGGGTTCATAGGCACCTGATAATACCCCTTCAGGAGGTCGAGCGAGGAGAAAACTTTCGCTTTCTGCAAGGTAGGAGGTTACATTGGCGATGTTTGGGAGGGGATGTTTAGGAGGGGGTAGTGATCCGATTCTATTTGCATTTTCAGGCGCCTGTAATCCCCATACGGAAGGAGGGAGTCGTGTTTCTTCAGGACGATGTGTAAGGGTGATGACCATGGGATGGAGACCTTTGGGCAAAGGCCCATTTCTTCCATTTCGGCGAATGTCTGTTTGGCGGCTGCCTATCGATCCGGTGCCAGACGTCTGGATTTTGCGAAGACTGGGGGTCCATCGTCTTGATATGGTGAAAAATACCATGTTTGGCAGTAGCCATGGGCATTTGGTGAAACTCTGGACTGAAAACTTCCAGGTACGACATGAGGAGGTGCGTGTAGGCATCCGTGAGTGCGCTGGTGTGTAGAGTGAAGTTGGAGGGGGCGGGTTGAAGAGGTGCCGACAAGTACGAGTCCGTGTTGATCAATCGTCGGTGGGCGACATCGACCAGAAGGTGGAAATGAGAGAGGAAATCTGCACCGAAGATTGGCAATATGATGTCAGCCACGAGAAACTTTCAATTAAAATTGCCGTTTCCAAACAATAATGTGAGGTTCTCATAACCGTAGGTGGGTATCGCAGTTCCCTTGGCAAAAGAGAACGACAAGCACCCGTGTCTACCAAAATTTGCACGACCGTTCCTGCATCATGTAAAAAGAAAAGATTAGTAACACGGGAGGCGACCGCCACGAACGATAGCCTACTTGCACTTTTTTTGACCACTGACAATCCTTGGCACATTTCTTCGCGGCAGCCCGAATCTGGTTGGTAGTAGCAAAAATGCGGCCGATGGGTGGCAGTAAGTGGCTGTAGAAGTCATTGGTTGTGGCGCGAGTGAGGGGTGAGTGATGGGTAGCTTTATTGCCGCTCCGGCACGTCACAGGGTAGGCGTGTGTGTTCTACGGCATTCACGTCAGCTTCGGTTGAAGTTGAGTAAGTGTCCTCTTCGTCAGGAGTGGAGGCGTTGATGGAGGTCTTGAAGTGGCTGTCCATATTAGTGTTGGCTTTGGTCATCAAGTCTTTTATGGGTAAACTATTGACATCGGGTATGGTAGCGCGTACAGGTTTGGGTAAATGGCGTATCCAAAGGGCACGAAGTAGGTTCACCTCACGAGAAGAGCCGTCTGCGGCAGGTTACAGGGAAGTGATACTGGTCATTTCCCTGAGGGCGAGCGAAGCCCTTTGGTCCCCCAACGGTTGTTGAGAAAGCTGAAAAAGCTTTGCTATACGGGCGGCTGGTGACGGCGAGTACTGCTGCAGAAGGTATGTTTTGAGGGTGTCATACACTATTGGGGTGTCGACTTGTTCACAAAGCCAGACGAAGATATCCGGGAAGGTGTCCTCAGATATTGCTGTGAGAACATAATCTGTTTGGTAGTTGAGCTAGTCAGGCCCTGATGCGGAACTGGACTTCTGCACGCTGAAACCAAGCAAACACTTTTCTGCTGGCGAACGATGAATGTCGAATGGGGCGGCGCCAACCTACGTGGAGTCCGCTATAGTAACAGTGAGAGGGGGGTTGGAAGGCGGGAGGAGCGAGTCAATCTCCGGACCAAGAGTAGGTTGTGAGTCAAAGGTGAGATGAATGCAACCGAGTAACTTTATTACAGAAACATTGAGTATATATACACACTAGGTCCCGGTAAGAAGGTCACAAAATACAAACATGCTATTTCTTGACAAACTCGCAACCAGTTCTGTTAACAGTTAACAATGAAGTAGGCAGACAGGTTAATACAAGTTGCTGTCAGTGCGAGGGGAGAGCAAAGATACAAACAATAATATTTACAAAAAAGAGAAATGTCGTTACTATGTACGATAGTGTGACACACAGGTGGTACAGTATTATAAAAAAAATCACTGAAATGTACGATAACTCAAGGTAACAGCATGCCGGTTGGAAAAAGGAAACAAACAATGGGCCAAGCGTTTTCGTGTTATTAGTACACCTACTCAAGTTTTATTAAATCAGAAATACATTTAGAATACAAAGGGTCCTGTTATGACCTTCAACAGGAAAAAAGCAAATTACATTAAATCTACATTTTTAAAAATATTGTTTACCAAAACTTCATCTAGTTTTGTATCTATCTGGGCTGTTGTTGAGCAGTTTTTTCACTATTATCTCATTTATATTTATTTCAGCAATATCATCGTTATATGTAAGTTCTTTAGCAGCTTTTAAATTAATAATGTGGTTGTGTGAAAGCTAGGAGGTGGGCTGGGCGTTCTGGACACTCGGCCAGTCATCAACGTGCCCAGAATGGAGGAAGAATTGATATAGACTAACTTTATTTAGAGACAACACAGGTGACAAATGTATGTTTTTATTCAATGGTTGATAAGGACGACACTGGCTTAGAGATAGATAATAGGAGAACAGAATAATGAAATAATGATGGAGCTGTTTACATTCAACGAGTTTTTCAGGGATTCCACTGGAGTTTATTTACACTTTTGGGAACGAAAGGTTTGATCATGTTCAACGGCTGCTACTGATATGTGAAATAAAAAAAAAAACATTTCCTAAGTTTAACATTCATGGGGTTTAGAGGAGGCGTGCTCCAGACCCTCCCAAAATTAGGCCTTTATTCACAGTTTGAAGAACAAGACTGAAATTAATATGGATCAGCACCATCATGCTACTGAGTTGTAATATGCAACTTGAGAAAAAAAAATTCAAGGGTTCACATTTAAGAAGGTTTTTTTTGGAGGGTTCAATAGGGTTTTGATTACATTTCTGAGAACAAGGTCGAAAGTCATAATGGTGAATGACCTTTACATACCCAAAATACATCACTTAAGAAAACATATTCCCTGTCAGTTTTCCTTAAGATAGGTCAGATAGGGTCAGAAATAGGTTATGAATATATTCCAGAGAATAATGGTGAATTTCACGTTGCTTATATTCTTTGCATCACTAATTTGAAATATTCAGTTTAATAAACAATATTTTCAAGGGTTCAGTAGGTTTTCAATTACACTATATTATATTGGGAATTTGGAGAAATAAGCTATATTTCATTTTATTATCAGTCAGTCATCATCAGCCTCACTGCATACATTAGCATCACTCTCACTGTCATCGAAGTCTGAGTCTAAGCAGGGCTCTTGAGTCTCAGCATCTCTGTCGTTGCTGGTTGGATAAGCAGAGACAGGGAGAACAGATTCTGGCATCTGAGGTCCGGTGTTCCACATAATTTGATAGGCATTGTCTAAGAGTTCTCATCCTTTTAAGGGTTCTCTGGGATCATCTTGTCACATACTGCATGCCATGGCATTGCCACGAAGTTGCTGCGATATATCTTCTGCTAGATGACATTTTCATAGGGTGGAATACTGCTTGCATCTACACACTTCAGACTTGCAAACAGCCCCTCGCCCTTCTGTGGTGCAAACGACTTCTCAAAACATAGGAACGTGTGCTTGTCAGCGGCAATACCTTCTTTGCACCATATATCCTGGCAGTAAACTCTTCAAGAAGTTTGCCTGTTGGTTTATCTACTTCACCCAATGCAGAGAGAGAGCACCAAGGTAGAATTGACTGTCTTCAGCAATTAATAGACAACGCTTCTTTCCTTTCATAATGAAGGATGAGTTGTAATCGCATCAAGTGAAAGTATGAAAACCTGATATAGTTTCACAAACTTTGGACCCAATTTTCCTGGCTATGGCCAAAATATTGACATAGCACCTGTTGCCTTGACCTTTTTTGCCAGTGTCCATCCACACATTGGTTTTCATACGATGACAATGATGTATGAGGATAACGGCAACACCAGTATCTGAAGCCCTCACAACTAAACTATGTCACCTGGCTGCTGGAGATTGATATAACAATCAATTGCTTGAAGGCAGATCCTTGTGCCTGCCTCTGGATGATTATAATCCAAGTGAGTTACTGGTGTAACTTCAACAAAGCTACACAAACCTAGAGCTCCCCACAATTCAGCTCTGTAAAATGCTGCTTTTCTGCTCAATCTTTCACAAAAAGCGAGGTAGATTTTGTTTGAAGGATTGAGATTTTAGAGCTTTTGTGTAAACGAATTTGTTCTACTGCACTGATGAAATAAACGGTGTCCTTCACTCCACGACACTCACGGTTAATATTCTTAATAGAAGGTTCTTCATATGTATCAAAGACAATGTCTACCTGTTTTGAAGGCTGATTCAGGATTATCTTCAGGAAAGCTTGTGAAAGTCCACCACATGTTGTGGGTAGATTTGTTGGAAGATAGTGAAGGAGGAAGCTACAATCAATTATGGTTGATTTCCTATTCATTGGGGAGCCATAAACGTTTACTCTGTTCTTAAGGACTCTGAAAAGGCCGGCCTTCTTCCCATGCACAATAGACACCATAGTGCCATCTGCCTAGCACATAGTGAGAGGTACAGGAGTGAGAAGATACTGGAGGAGGTATTCCAGGTCTACTTTCCTTTTTGCAGCGGTGATGGTAATCCATCCAAAGAGGTCTCTATTGCACCTGAGTTCCATCACAAGTGGATTGCTTGCTTCTTGTTTCTTGAACCTTGGTCTCCAAATGCTCTAAAAGAATTTTGGGAGATGGGCTTCTCGAATCTTTCAGCATTCTCCACACATTCTAAAACAAATTTATCATGTTTTTCTCTACCTTTTCTCTCAGTGTTAAATAATGACTCAGAGATTTAGTCAGCAGCTCATTTTCCTCTCTGAATATTAACAAGAAAGTCTAATTTTACAGTGAAGTCTTTGTCAATCGTCTTTAGTTATTTTCTGAGGTCCTTGTTGGCATGTGCTTGGTGTTAACTCTCCCTGCATATCACCAGCTTTATTCATTCCACCCATTTCAAGGAATGAACTTATGAAACCAGATCTGGCACTGTCAGTAGCACTCCTCCGGAGACGGGAAGTGAATTTGTTGGTGGAATCTATGTAGTCCGTCATCCTTGAAGCCGTATCTGCATTAATAGTTTGTTCAATAATCAAATCTACTGGCTGGAATTCTGCTGAATTGATTTTCTGTTTTCCGGATACTGAAAAGTCCAGCAATCAGCGTTTCTCTTAGGCCTGGATGTGTGGAAGGTATATTCATCAGATCAATTTGATGTTTTGACATCCACCTGATATAATTTTGTCGATTGGTCCCGAAAAAGATGTCAATTGCCTGAGTAAGTGCCCATGTGTAAAGGTTGACATCACACTCTCTGAATGCTGTCAATTGTGTGGTACAGGTTGATTCTATTTATGCATTGCACGTAAAATCTTGCATTTGGGCCTTGGTATCCATCCAATGTTGACTGAGAGTAACGAATATAGTCTTCAAAGAGAATGTTGAATTCTGAAGTGGCACAGAGCTGACTCCTACGCTCACTGTTGTCTTATGCCGAGGATTTTGGGATATCACTAAGAAAGTCGAATTTCTCTTGGCGCCCCCTGCAAAAATCACGGAAATGCAATATCTGAAAGGCAAGCTTTCACATCGATGGAAATTTGTGCACTCCAAGAAATATTTTAGCGAACCTGATTTGAGGGCTTCAGCTCTACCTGATATTTTCGGCATTCCAGACTCCTTAATGATCTTTCCAATGGCTCAAAATAGGCACATCTGTGCATAAAACACTCCACACATAATGAATATGTTGTCAAACTTTGGTTGCTCAGTCTTCTGTAACTTTATGGCCCTTTTGGCAACGTCCAGATCATATGTCACCACACGATATGGCTGCCCACATTCCTCTGCACATTTTTGAGTAATAAAAATTCTCCACAACACCATTTCGTGTAGAGGATTGTCCGATGTTAGGCATGTAGAGGATTGATTGTTTTGTAAGATGATCTATTTAAGTTTGACCATTGAACCCATTCCATATTGGAATACCTTCCATTCTCTGAGCATGCATCACTATCCATAAAATGTCCAGTTTTCTTGATGACACTAAGAGATCCTCGTTGTTGCAGAATTCCTTATTGTCATAGGTGAGGTCATTTAATACATGGCTTTTTCCTGTAGGGTGGCAGGTCTTTATCTAGGACATTTAATTTCCTCCAACTTTCCTTACCTTCCATCTTTGGCAGGGATATGTCTGCTTTAGATTTATCTTCATCCTGCCTACCTCTTTGTGGGGAGGGTTCTAAAGGGGAACACCTGCTTTGTGTCTGATATAATATCCCCATTGCGTCATGCAAGGTGTCGGATCCTAATAGTGTGTGTATTAACTCATCATAATTGTCAAAGGCCAGTCCACACAGTACCTCTGAAACCGTACCAGTAGGACAATTTAGGTGTCTGTCTAAAATAGTATAGGCAAGATTGGTCTCAATTTTTTCAACAGCATGATAGTTAAGAGAGGGTCCCATTTGGTTTAGAACTGTTTCAGGTTACCATTCTTCACCAAAAAGAGTACGCCCTGGCTCAAGGAATCAGAGCGTAGCGTTATTGAGTTGGAAGATTGTATGGTTCTAGGTCATCCAATTAGTGTCTGAAAGAAAGTCTTGACAAGTTCAGGACATTCTCCCTTACCATGGTTCACAGCTTCAACAGTTAGTGGATCTGGGAGTGGCTCTTTCGTAACAGCCTTAACTAATATGCATTTGGGCCCTAAACAAGAACCTTTCAAACATTGAAACACCTGATAATATTGCTTATTAAGTTGTTTATTTTCATTATGAATACAAAATATATGATCAAAGTGATTTATAAGATAGTTCTCCAAGATCCTAACATAATCAGTTTTAGGCCGATTGACAACATAACTACCCCTTCTTAAATAAAATACCGGGGAATATATTTTTTTGAGTGATGTATTTTGGATAAGATATGCAAGTTTACTCACCATTGGAGTCTCAACCTTGTTCTCGGAAGTGTATTCTAAATCATATTGAACCCTCCAAAAAAGGAACATTATATGTAAACCCCTGAAAATATTGTTTCTTAAGCTAGTTATTTCAAATTAGGGATGCAAATAATATAAGTAACATGAAAGGCACCATTGTTCTCTGAAATGTAATTATAAACTATTTTTGACCCTACCTGAACCTAACTGACCTTTCTTAAGCAAAAATGCCAGGGAACATGTTTTCTTAAGTCATGTATTTTGGATAAGGTATGTAAGGTCACTCACCAGTATGACCTTCAACCTTGTTCTCTGGGTGAACCCAGGGAACAAGCTTCGGTTATTTCTCAGGCAACACTAAATGTTAACCTTCAATTTTAGATAGAGCTCGTTGATGGAAAGCATAGAGCTGCCCGGAGGCTTGCCTCCAGGTGGTGGAAGTTTCCTGTTCAAAAGGTCAAAGAAAATAAAGAATTATTCCATAAACTTGATATCTTTGCGTCTCTCGTTGTCCGCGGAGATTTTCTTCGCATTATTATAATGTTATCCAATAGATTGAACTCCCAAAAGAACCCAAAATGTAAGCCCCTGATTTTTTTTTCTTAAGTTCCATTTTACAACTCAGTAGAATGATGGTGCTACTCTATGTTAATCTCAATCTTGTTTTTGAAAGTGTAAATAAAGACCTATTTTTGTGATGGCCTGGGGCCTGTCCCCTCAAAACCCCAGGAACGTTGAACTTAAGAGATAACTTTTTTTTTTTTTTAAATTCCCATATTCGTAGCAGCCGATCAACATGATCAAACCTTTTCGTTCCTAAAAATATAAATGAATTACAGTGTAGATGGTATCAAATAACGTGAGAATGATAGGTTACACCATTCTAAGAAGATATAATCAATTTTTCAATTACTATTATAGAATTATGTCACCAAAGAAACAGTCATAGCAGCATCCGAGTCAAAGGACCCAATAACTATCTAGCGGTAGTATCTCAACGGTTGGATGGTGCCCTCGCCATCCGACTACCCATAAGCTAAGTTCCAGTTACTGTTCTCTATTCTTCTCTAGTGTGTCTCAGATATAGATAATTAACTATTGCGTTTAACTACTGAATTGCTGATGGCTGCTAAAGTGATTAGTGAAACCTTTTTTGTGAGAATTTTTTACCAAGTGTTTAGAATTCTCTTTTATCGATGTTTTTGTCCCTCGGTTAAATCTGTCTATTACTATTAGTGTTTAAGTCTAGTACCCTTTTTACCTTGAATTGATTATGGTTACTAAAGTGATTAATGCTACTATTTATTGTGAGAATTGTTTTAGAAATGTTGAGATGTCTCTAAAATCGATGTTTATGTCACTCACTCTATACCTAAGCCTAAACTTTTACATAATCTGATGGTAACGTTTTTTATGTGTATTAATCTATTGATCGAAACCAACTGTATAATATGGACCAGTGCTCTTGTCTGTAAGGAGCAACTAAGCTTCTTTTAAATTTCTTGAATTTATTGCACTAGTATTGAGATTTTCCAGAATTAGTACAAGAATGTGTAGATTTAACGTACATATAATATGTAAAGTAAAACCCGTTTGATACTACTTTATTACACAAGGTGATATTTTGTAAAAGAAAAAAAAGTGCATTTACAGAAATTTATATTTTGGTACTTAAAACAATTAGAAATTATCCAACACACACACACACACACACACACATATATATATATATATATATATATATATATATATATATATATATATATATATATATATATATATATATATATATATATATATATATATATATATATATACAGTATATATATATATATATATATATATATATATATATATATATATATATATATATATATATATATATATAGTAGTCACCATCATTAGCCATTACTAGTTTAGAACAGGACAAATGCCTTACACATACTTTCAATTCATGTCTTTTTATGGTCTTTCTAGGCTAGTCTATAGACACAACTTTTCTTAGCTCGCCAATCCATCGTCTTCTCTTCCTTCTCCTACTTCTTTTGCAGTCTCTAAGGACCCATTCTGTTGTTTTTAATGTCCATCTATTATCTGTAATTCTCACTATATGTTCGGCCCTTGTCCATTTCTTTATTTTGCTATATCATCTACTTTAGTTTGCTCTTGTATCCATGTTGCTCTTTTTCTGCCTCTTGGTGTTATTTTCATCATTATTCTTTCCATTGCTTTTTGAGTTGTAACTAGCTTATGTTCTAAGGCTTCCTTATGGCTCCAAGTTTCTGATGCATAAGTTATTACTGGTAGGACTATCTGATTAAATACTCGTACTTTTCATTTTACTAAGCTGAACTTGCACAACTGAATCTTCCAAGTATTGGATAAAAAAAACTTTCTCTCTCTCTCTCTCTCTCTCTCTCTCTCTCTCTCTCTCTCTCTCTCTCTCTCTCTCTCTCTCTCTCTCTCTCTCGATCTTGGAAGTCTCTGTTTTGATGTTGTTTTTTTTTTATCTTCAACTGCTCAGGTTTGAAGAAATTGAAAGGATGGTTGTGATGAGATGAAGAAGTGGCAGATACAACATTTCTGAAGTAATAGTGAATGAAGAGTGCTTTGTATCAATGTGTTTGGAGGTTGTTTGGTTGTTGGAAGTGCTTGATTTACAAAAAAAGAAGGAGAATTGTTTTAGATTGATTATTAGAAAAGATTAAATGGAAGCTCTAGGATGTAATGAGAGGTAAACATGGTGTAATTATGTCATCATCATTTACTTCAGACAAGTTGAGATACAGTCAGGCCAAGTTTGGGAGATAGATTGATAAAAATATAGATAGTTATATATAAACATTCGAATATTTTAAATTTACCAAACCCTAAACTTATTGGAAAACTATCCAGTGTCAAAGAAAAATAAAAAGAAGCATATCTAAAAATAATTTCAAATGACAAGTTATGGAAATAAACTAATGTTATATATGTAAAAAGAATAGGCAGGGTGTCCATAACGTATCCTTACAATTTAAAAAGTTTATTACAAAACCCATTGAGGAAATATCTTAATCATACATGTTCAAAATACTCAGAAGTTATCAAAATATTTAATAACATTGCATTTGTGTATTTCAGATACACTGTTGATGAAAGAGATAATGTTGAATGAAGCCCTAAAAGAGCTACTCTTCAAGAAAGGGAACAATATGTCAAGGTTTATTGAAACAAAGCCACATACACAGATTCAGCTAAGCTGCAGAATTAAGTAGTGAAAGAGATCCACTGCCATATCTGTCAATTCATGCATAGCACAAGAAATTTATGGAGACAGGGACACTTTTGAATAAATGCAGGAGCGGACAACCAAGAACATCTGAGGAAAATATCAGTCGAGTAAGATAAGCCTTTGATCACTTTCCTACAAAGCCGTATGTATTACAGCCAGACACTTAGAGATACCATGCTTAAGAGTGCATAAAGCCCTACACCAGAATATGCAATTGTACTCTTACGGTACGAAGTGTTGCTCGTACAGGCACTTGAGCTAATGAAAACTCAAGAAGATAAAAGCTAGCAGTTCTTATGCTAGGGCGAATTTCTGAGGATAGAAGTTCCTCAACCGAGTTTCTTATAGTGATAATGCAATCTTTTTTTTTTCAGGGAAAATTAACATACGTAATGAGAGAATGTGGTTATCAAAACATTCCCCTGTGGCTAGCGAGCTTCACGAGATAGTCCGAAGGTGAATTTGAGGGGTGAGATTATTTGCTATCAAGTTATTGGTCCATTTTACTCCAAAGAGACATGGAGTATTGCAGACGCTTACCTTAACCTCTTGACTGAATATGTAGTACTGCAACTAGATGCCCTTCAGCTATCCATCATTATCCAGTAAGATTGAAAAGTTATGGAAACAAACTAATACGATATATTGTGGAATAATGTTTGTGGGTTCTTACATCAATCATTTTCAGAATGGTGGATTTGAAAGGAAGGCCCAATCACCTGGCCAACCACTCACTAGATATCACTCCCCTGGACTTGTTTCTATAGCGATCATGGCAAGAATCCAAGTGCCGTCTTGATATGATTCCTCCAAATATTGGTGCTAATATACATCATCATCATCTTCATCTCCCCCTAAGCCTATTGACGCAAAGGGCTTCGGTTAGATTTCCCCAGGTGTCCTTATCTTGACCTTTTAATTCAATACTTCTCCACTCATCATCTGCCACTTTACTCTCTATATTTCTTAGCCATGTAGGCCCGAGTCTTTCAATTATTCTAGTGCTTTGTGGAACCTAGTTAAACGTTTTGTGAACTAATCTCCCTTGGGGAGTGCGAAGAGCATGGACAAGGCATTTTTATCTACCCCTCACCATAATCTCATCCAAATATGGCATTCGAGTAATCTCTATTATAGTTTTCTTTTCTAATCCTCTCCGTTCATTTAATTTCCAATATTCTTCTAAGAGCTTTATTCCCAAATCTAATGAGGCAAAAAAAAAAAAAAACCTCAATCTCACCTATTACTTTTGTAATAATTCCCAGATGTTTGGGTGTTCCTCTGCTTTTGTGATATATATTTCAAATTGTAAAGATATTTACTGAACAATGTCATCTGTTCCCGGTTTTCCAAGCATATCATGTTTTAGGAATGACATTGATAGACAGACAGCGGAAGAAAAGGTTAGAAATGAGACGGGAAGATTCAGATATTCAGTTTAGTATTCTCGTGAAAGATTTTGAACCTTCAATAATCAGTCGCATAATATCTCTTTACCTACTCACACCACCTAAGCCTCTTCGACTTATCTTTCATTAACACTAATCTTCATACCTTTCTCAACATTCAAATTCTTTTGATTTCACGCATACATTTTAGCTTCCACCTTTCATTTGCCATCCATAATTATGCAAAGGATTTCTTTTAAAAGCGTTGGTTCAGCAATCCTTTGTGTATTCATTCCTTATTCCATTAGCACTTCCCTTCCCTCTCCATCCTTGTCCCTTGATGCAGATGTATAAACAGCGTTTCAAAGGCAAATATAATTCACTCAATTGGTCAAAGAATTATTGCTTATTCAAAATGGAATGATAGTTCAAATTTAAAACTTTTCAGTTTAGGATAATTTAGATTGTTTAATGAAAGAAAAATCAGCATAACTTACGTATGGCTAAATATTGTAATAAAAATGAATGAATTCCGTAGGTTTTAAACAAATGGGTGGACCCGTATAAGGCACGCTACATGTCGCATATAACACAAAACAGAAAATTTTAATCAGATCTAACTAACCAAACCATAAAAAACTACCTCACCTTTAAAAGCCACAGATCAGGGGTCACCAACCCTTGAAGTTAGAAGAGCCATTTATTTAGAGATTCATAAAAATACAGTACTGGTATAAAACGACATAAAATCCAAATATGCAGTACATCAGAAATAACAATATACAGTGGTTCAAGAGGACTTCTTCAAAAATTGATTAGAATTCTATTATTTGATAAACTAACATTTACAAAGCAAAGTACATGATATATTCTTCCATGTACTATTCTTTGTTACACTTATTACCGGTCGTATAAAAGATGATTATAGACACCACAAAATACATAGAACCATGGTTATGTTATATTCATAGAAGTTATAAGATCATACCTCACAATTCAAGGGGGAAGTACATTATTATAAACAAAATCATTTAATTATACATATTGAAAATTATCTTTTCATATTGAGAGAATAGTAAATATATTATTATTAATAGATGCAGTGATATTTCTGGAAATCACATGATTGCAAAAGAAAAACAACATTACATTAATGGAAATTTCATGAAATTTTGAAGACTTGAAAAGGAAATTAATTAATAGAAAGTAAAATATAATTCTCTCCTTAATTTATATAAATAAAGTTGATTGCTGTCAAATGTGTTCCTGGTAGTCCTTGGAGGGCTGTTCAATGTTTGGAGAGTGGGAGGTAGTTTTCTGTTTTAGGCAAGACCGTAAGCTCATATTGTTAAAGGTACTTCTTACTTCTCATTTTTTATTATTCATGCTTGAAAATATATGGTTAAGTAGATCGGAAAATCAAGAGAACCTCAAATACAATTTTCTTGGCATTATTGCAGTTTTCTGGTAATGTAATGCAAATCTCAAAATCCATCCAATCTTTGCTTTTCAAGTTTTGTAGCTCTACCCATTTGCATTGACTAGCTAATCTAGATTGATGTTTTTCTAAAGACTTCAGATTAGAATATAAAGCTTGAAATATTGATGCCCATACCTCTTTTTCCTGCAGGTGACAAGCTGTCTCAATGAAGGAAGTTCAATCTATATCAATATTTAGAGTGATTTTATTTATTCGTGTAATTAGTTATATTTGAAATACACTCATCTATAGTTATTTTTGCTCTTCTAAAAGTAAAACGTTTCTCTGAAATAATGGGCTACATGGCTGGTGTGCGCAACTCATCCCTGTATTGCTTACCATAACAGAGGAGCAATGAAATAATGTTTATTTGTTAGTGAAGCAAACTATGAGAGGCAAACACCATTTGAGGGACGTTATGTAAATTATAAATAATCATGATACTTTAATTGTGATCCATATGGATGGCGTGTGCAGCACATCCATACACTGCTTTCCAGAACAGAGGAGCAATGAAACAATGTTTATTTACGAGCAAAGCTAGTCACGGCAAAACAATGACTATTCGAGGGGTTTGATATAAATTATAAGTAATTATGATACTAGAATAGTAAACTACATGGATGGCCTGTGCAGCACATCCATGTACTGCTTGCAAGAGTGGAGAAGCAACGGGATAAGGTTTACATGTCAGCGAAGTGACCCACAGGAGAGCAAAAACCATTTGAGGGACCTGATATGAATTGTTTATTACAAGATCATAGATAGATCAAAAGCAGACAGACAGATGGATATACCTATATCTATTATGAAAAAGAATGAAAAACATGATAAGTGTGTTATATAAGCATACGCACATGCATGCATACACACGCTTACACACATTCTCCTACACCACACAGTAGGACACACATACAACATCTAGCATAGGCAAGTTTGGTATAGAGTGAAAAAAATTACCAACGAGCGTTGTTTAACTGCTGAATTGGATTCTACACGAAGACGGAGCAGGAAACGATAGTGTATGTATGTTTTTTTTATGGGTGTTTGTGTCTATATTTCTCGTTTTCAAAATTTTCCTCTCAAATGACAACTGTGACAGACACTGGATTGTTTCATTGAGATGAGCCATTTCCATTTAGAAGTGCACTCGACGATATGATCTGGGTAATAAATATCATTCGTTTTCATGACTAGTTTTAACTAATCAGAAGTTCCAGTATCTTATGGACATTGGTTCTTATTAGAATCTATGAAATGACTGTATGTCATATACATACTTACATTTTTATGCATGTTATTTATATATTTTGTGTCTCTGAACCTCGGTGCACCTGGACATCGGAAATCCCATTGTTTGTTTAAAAAAAGAAAAAGAACTTTGCAGGTCACATACAATGTTTTTAAAGTCAATGATTAATTCTTGAATAAAAAAAAATTAAAAAAATATTCTCAGAAATATTAGAAAAAAAAAGTGGTTGTCTCGACTTGTAATTATTCCTGAAAATTTTTCTATATAGATTATTTGTATTTGTATAGTTCTGTTCTCTCACCTGCGTTCACTCTTCGTTATCAGTTACCTTCATTAGCACCCAGCCCATTCTTCTTCGTTTCCTTTTCCTTTTCTGGTTGTCTTTCGGCATTTGCTCTTAAAATTCTGACTCGCTTTAAGATCTAAAAAAATTTATCAGATAAGCATAACTTATTTACGCGAGTCAACTAGCATGAACTAGTATGAACTTGAAGATACATAGTACTAAAAAATAAAAAAAAAATAAAAAGCTTACTGAAAGCCTAATGTTCTATTAAAGATAAGATTTATATCTGGACCATCTATCTCTCGGTAAATAATGTTTTGTCTTTCTGAGACCTTAACTAAATCAAGTATTACGTGGCCTAACAACGACTGCGGGTATAAGATCTTAATCTATTATATATCAAATTAAGCCCTACTTCTTGATTCTTTTAAGACTAAGAAGTCGATAAATTCTTAATGACGACCGAATAGAAGTTATGGGGATAAGGAGTTATAGGGTGACATCAATATCCTCCAATGGTGATTATTTAATCAATTTGTTTTTAAAGTCAAACGAACAATGCCTATTCTTTTTTAAGTTTCCCCATGAATATTTCTATGTATCAAAATTATCCTGAAGACCAGAACACAGAATTACTCCTCTTCCTGTTAGAAGGTGAATTATTCAAATTAAAGAAATAGGGAAAGTTGGAAATTTTGGTTTATAATTCTAAAGTCGTTTTAAGAAATGGAAGAGGAACTTCGTCTCTCAATGCTCATTCATCATACACCAATAAACCGAAACCCCACATATTGCATGCTACTGTATGGTTGTCACTCCTCGTTGCAAACATTATGAAAATTCCAATGAAGGCCTTTAGTTCCCTCAAGCCCGTCTCCTTCTTGAGGGCAACGTTGCCTTTTCGGTGGTATTTCACTATCAGAAGGGCAAGGCAAGCATTGGAATGTTCGACAATCCTGCGATGGATTCCATCATCCAAGAATAAAAGAGAAAATGTCAGACACTCCCCTCACCTTATAGCAGCAGAAGTTGGACCTCCCGATTCTATCTAGTTGATAAACATAATTATGGGGAGAGAGGGATTACAATCTCTGTCTATCTGTTTCATCGTGACCTAAAATCATTTCTTGGTCAATATGTCTTCGAGGCTCACCGAGCTTGATGGAGTTTCGCCTCTTCTTCTCTGGGGTCTAAGCTTTAAGGGTCACGTGAAGTGGATTGCAAGAGTGATGGTGGTAAAACAACAACAGGAACAGATACACTAGCCCTGTCTCCCCCCCCTTTCCCCCTCTCATCCTTATTGTCAGAGATGTCTACAGCTTCGGGGTTATCATAAACATTACTCTCTAGCTCCTTTAGTAGTTAGCTGATTTGATCAACCCCGTGAGCATGATGACGTAGTACCATGATCTGAAAAATGAACAGAATTAACAATCGAAGAAAAATATGCTATATGGCAGTATGTGTCATGTTTCTTATAACTTACCTTTCAAGCTCACTCACAAGCTTTGCATACCATTCTCACATAATTTCCAGCAGCCACATTTTGTACAAGCACAAAAGTAATGCATATGGTTAAAGCCCAAAAATGAGAGAAATTAACAAAATTACAGAATTCACATAGTAAGCAAATGGCAATATGGGCATTTTTGTCACCATCAACCTCACTCATATGCTTTTTACACCATTCCCCCACACTTTCCAGCAACCAAACTTCATACAAGTATGAAAATTATTGCATATGGAAATAAAACACAAATCATCTAATAATTACAAAAAAATAAAGTATAGGCATTATAATAAAACTTGACAACACGGTAATATAAGGCATCTTTGCCAGCATCTACTACATTCATATGCTTTATGCTCCAATCCCACACACTTTCAAACAGCACTGCTCCATACAAGTCTAAACACTATAGCACATTAGAATAATACGTAAAATCACAGATTTTTGTCCATTTACCTTATTTAGTAAATGTAGGTTCGAGCTTAAAAGTGAGAGATCTCAGAATGAAGAAAAAGGGGGAGACCTGGAGAAGGCTGCGTTTGAATACCGCTAAAACTTGGCATGTACTGACGTATTTTAGGTCAATATCAACTGCAATTAGTCTAGGGGAAGTTTTATTAAAGAAAAAACAAAACGAAAAAAAATTACATTTTAACATGCGCCTAGGGTCGTACACTACCCTTTCGTACCTAACCAGGATATATCCTGTTATTTACTTTTAAAACAGAAATTTATTATTAATTATAGAAATTTAATATAATTCTGGAATGTGTGAAATAGAGATCACTTATTCAGATGTTAAAATGGAAGTATACCTTCAGGCTTCGAAATACATATACAGTATATTACCATTAGGTTAAAATGTCATATATTTCTTTACAATTTACAGTACACATTGCAGTAAAAAGCCATTTTCCTTCTCTGGAATTAACTAGTAATTATTTTTACTTTGTAATATAAAATAAAGCAGATTATTTTGATGGAATTGAGAGATAATTGAAATTCGGAATAGAATAATGCTGTGTATGTTTTTAATGGTTTTTATTTCCAATATCTTAACAAATTACAAGTGTCAATTCTTTTCTAATATTCATGGAATGAGATATTCGTATATATTCTATTAATCTGTCCTCACATGTACACACATGATTATATCACACGCAGATGCACACAATTCCTTATATATATATATATATATATATATATATATATATATATATATATATATATATATATATATATATATATATATATATATATATATATTGAGAATGAGAGATAATAGAAGGGCATTAAGAACAACTAAATGGGTGCTTGGAGATTACAAAAGAAGCAGTGGATGGCAGAGAAGACGATGGATTGGCGAGCTAAGAAACTGCGGGTGTAAACTGGCATGGAAAGACCATAAACAGACTCAAGTGGAGGGACATATCTGGAACTTTTTTGCAGTGGACTAGTAACGGCTGATGGTATATATAAATATATATATATATATATATATATATATATATATATATATATATATATATATATATATATATATATATATGTATATATATATATATATATATATATATATAAATATATATATATATATATATATATATATATATATATATATATATACATATATATATATATATATATATATATATATATATATATATATATATATGTGTGTGTGTGTGTGTGTGTGTGTGTGTGTGTGTGTGTGTGTGTGTGTTTGTGCGTGTGTGTGTTCGCGGTTTGTCTAGGTTTGAGAATTTTATGTAGCTATTTTGCAAGCATCAATAAATGCACCATCACACATACAGCCTTTAAATAAACTAGGGACACATTTCACTGGAATTTGATTAACCTTTAGATATTCAATAAATATTTTGACGGCAGCATTTTTCAACCTCGAAGTATCGAAAACCAGATAAAGCTGTTCATTTTAACAAAACATAAGAAAGAAATGAACGGCAATTCATTTGTATTTGGAAGATAGCGTTTCCAAAATACAATAAATTATGGACAGCCCTTTAAAACCCACATCTTAACTGGAGAAAGTTGCAGGCCTTTCTCCTCCATTACAGGACAGGAAGGGCAGAGCAAGCGTGCTTTTTCTCTTGTTTGATTGGTATTTTACTTGAGTGGATATTTTCTGAAATACTTTCCTGATGACTTTTTGGAAATGTTTTCTCAATCACACGATCTTCATATATTTCTGTTCTAAACGCAAAGTTGATTTGGTGTTTTCATTTGCTCTTATATGGAATCGCTCTCTCTCTCTCTCTCTCTCTCTCTCTCTCTCTCTCTCTCTCTCTCTCTCTCTCTCTCTCTCTCTCTTCTCTCTTATGTGAAGAAGCAGGAGGCTTATCATTTTTGGAAGGGTAACTAACGGATTAGATTTGACTGGGATAACTATAATCAGCTTAGAGCTTTTGCTCAGAGAGTTTGTGCTTCAACTGAAAAGGAATACAATTTCACCATAAAAGAAAAACTTTCTGGTACAACCCAAGAGCATGTGATGCCCTTTTTACAATCTCCAATGCTTTACAGAAATCCCTTGATTCTGGTCAGGAAGTTCGTATGAATGGCCATGATTTCAGTGATGCCTTTGATCGAGTTAATCATGAGGCCCTTGTTTTCAAACCCAAAACAGTTGGGAGTGGGTGGGTCGTTTCTTAGCATACAGAGAGTTGCTGTTGATGGAACCCATAGGTAGTAAGTTGGCCAGGGCACCAGCCACCCATTGAAATACTACCGGTAGAGCATTATGAGGTCCTTAGGCTGACCAGACAGTACTACATTGGATTCTTCTCTCTGGTTAGGGTTCATTTTCCCTTTGCCCACACGTACACCGAATAGTCTGGTCTACTCTTTGCACATTCTCTGTCCTCATACACCTGACAACACTGAGATTACCAAACAATTCTTCTTCCCCCAAGGGGTTACTGCACTATCATTGTTTAGTGGCCACTTTTCTCTTGGTGAGGGTAGAAGAGACGCTTTAGCTATGGTAAGCAGCTCCTTTAGGAGAAGGACACCCCAAAAACAATCCATAGTTCTCTAGTCATGAGTAGTAACCTCTGTACCATGGTCTTCCATTATCTTGGGTTAGAGTTCTCTTGTTTGAGGGTACACTCGAGGGCACTATTCTATATTTTCTCTCTTCTTGTTTTGTTAATGTTTTCATAGCTTATATAGGAGATAATTATTTTAATGTTACTGTTCTTAAAATATTTTATTTTTCATTGTTTCCTTTCCTCACTGGGCTATTTCCCTGTTGGATCGCGTAGGTTTATACCATCCTGTTTTTCAAACTTGGGTTGTAACTTAGCAAGTAATAATGATAATAATAATAATAATAATAATAATAATAATAATAATAATAATAATAATAATAATAATAATAGGAATGTGATATCTATTGTTCCTCTGGGTAGTGTTCTTCACCCATTACTTTTCATACTGTATACAGATGACATGTGGTTTGGCCTATAAAACAAGGTTATTGCATATGCAGATGATGTTACTCTCTTTACATCAATTCCATCTCTTGAGAGTAGATCTGGGGTTGCTGAATCCCTTAATAGAGATCTGGCTAAAATAAGTGTCTGGTACAAATAATTGGGATTGAAATTGGATCCTAACAAAACTCAATATATGACTGTAAATAGGTCAAGCACAGTGGCTCCTCAACATCCGGATCTCAGCATTGATAATGTTTCTTTAACTCTGTATAACTCTTTTAGAATTTTTGGTGCGATTCCTCGACAACAAATTTACTTTTGAGAAACACATTAGGTTTGTGTTTTCTTCAATTGCATAAAAAATGGACTATTGGGAAAGTATTTCAAAATTTTCAATTATCGATCTATTCTGAAAAAGTGTTTTAATTTTTTCTTTCTACCTTGTTTCGAGTATAGTTATCCGGTTTGGTCTTCAGCTGCTGAATCTCATCTTAATTTGTTGGACAGGAACTTACGGTCTAATAAATTTCTTATTCCTGATCAAGATATTAATCTCTGGCACCGTCGTTCAGTTAGTTCGTTATGCATTTTGCCTGAGATCTTTCATAATTCTGATCATCCTTTACATTCAGATTTTCTCGGACAGTTCTATCCTGTTCGTAATATTAGGCATGCAGTTAATTCTAATAGTCAGGCCTTCTTCATCATGAGGCTCAGTACTACATAGTATTCCAGAAGTTTAATTCCAGCTGTGACCAATTTGTGGAAGGATCTTCCTAATCGGGTAGTTGAGTCGGTACTACTTCAAAAGTTCAAACTTGCAGCAAATGTTTTTATGTTGAACGGGCTGAACATGAGACTTTTTTATAGTTTATATTTGAAATATATGTTTTGATGTTGTTACTGTTTTTAGAATATCCTATTTCAGTTGCTCATTATTTCTCATATCGTTCATCTATTTCCTTCTTTCTTTTCCTCACTGGGCTATTTTTCCTTGTTGGAGACCTTGGGCTTATAGCATCTTGCGTTTCCAACTAGCGTTGTAGCTTAGATAATAATAATAATAATAATAATAATAATAATAATAATAATAATAATAACCCTTTAACAACACTTCCGAGTTAATCTTTCATTTTTCCACCCAGGGAAGTTAAATCCTTTATTCTATCTCAAGATCCTCTACCCAATTACTTGGTGATCCTCACTCCAGTGTACAAATTCACTTGATATTTTCTTTATTATTCATTGCTGTTTCGTTTGCTTTGTTGGAAGCAACGTGGACTAAGTCTACACATATGTTTTGATGAGAATCTGAAAGCTTCATCATGTTTAGTGCTCTTTAGGGCTCAATTTCTTCGTCTTAAAAGGCGATTACAAATTGCTATGTTCCTGCTTATTTTTGCTTCCGATATGTATGTATGTATGTATGTATGTATGTATGTATGTATGTATGTATGTATGTTTGTATGTATGTATGTAGACGATCTTTTAATACATGTTAAATAAAAGTATGTGTATCTAAACAGAATAATACTACATTACGCTGACAAAACTTTCATTGCCACGGAGATGAATAAATGAGAGATAGGCTGATGCATGTAAGTTAATGTTGCAGGTGCTTAGATATATAAAAGAATTAACCCGTATTTTCAGTTGCAGCAAAAGTCTGTGTGATCAAATAATTATCTGAAATATACTGTACGGATGAAAATCGACATAAGAACTATTCTAATGGCGGTTCATTATTACTCTGATAGATATGTGTACTACATTAAAAAATGTAGTATACATATTCATTTATTTGTATTTCAGTAACTGACTATCAGTCTTACAATTTATCAGTCACGTTGATAAAAAGCTGATGTTAAGAACATATTGTTTTCTAAAAGCTTTTCTCATACCATTTAGAATTAAACAAAAAATATGGAAATGCATAACAAATAGTTTGAAAAAGGACGATTTTAATCAGATGAGACAGGTGTCTTTAATACACCTGATGTGACTTGCTTGTATCATAGTGCAACCATCCGGTGGGAGGATTCTCTCTCTCTCTCTCTCTCTCTCTCTCTCTCTCTCTCTCTCTCTCTCTCTCTCTCTCTCTCTCTCTCTCTCTCTCTCTCTCTCTTTTAGAATAGAATATAACATATTTGAAAAATTATGGCCTTTTTATAAATCTTGCTACAGAGCTCACCTAAAGCATTTTATCTCAGTTACCCATAAACAAATATATGCTGAAATCACGAAAGAATAAAAGCTGGAGTATTAATCCTTTTATAAAAATAAAATTTATGAAGAGTATCATTTAAAAAAACACAGAAAGGAACTTTTATGTTTATTGCTCAATATCTGTAATTCTGAATAATATGAGGATAACTTCACTAGAATTTGATTTCTATCTTTATTTAAAAAAGCCATGTCTAATGCAGAAGGTCGTCACTGTCAGTCAGTGATTCGATCCAAACTTGATACATTGGTGTCTCGAAATTGAAGATATTTCTTTTTATACATTCTAGTCTCAGTTTCTCATTTTCTAGAAATAAACTACACATTTAAACTTGTTGCGTGGAAATCTAATCATTTGAAGTCTATGAAGTATGACTGCAAAAAAAAAAAAAAAAAAAAAATGAATATATCAAATGAAATCCATAAAATGTGGTTGTTGTTTCAGAGCTGAACAAGATTTAATGCGTTTCTTCAAGTTCTTTTTAAATGGACCCCTGCATCCACATAACTCGATGCCATATATTTAAGCAAGAAATGCTGATAAAAATGGCTGCAGAATAAAATTCTATTTCCTGCTTATGATTATATCAAGGTCATGATGCTAGTAGTCCTAGGAAAAATATTGTCGTCACAAAATAATTTATGTTACTTTCAACTAGAATTTAGATACTTACATGACGAATAAAAAAGTGTTAAGATAAAAGATATTATTCTCCTTTGTAAGAAAAGAACTTAAATGTTCTAGTAAGAACTTCAGCGTTATATCCCTTAAATGAACCAGTTCCTTATGGATAATGCATAAAAATTTGAAGATTTATAACAAATAAACGAAGATGGGAAACTTTAAAAAGCGAAGGAGAGATCTGTGGATTCCTAAACTCGGAGGCATTTGTATCTAAAAGAGGAATATCCAGAGCAGAATAAAAGTAAGTTGCGGCTGTAGGTTTGAATAATCATTAGCTTTTCTAAAGCGTTAGAAACTAATTCCAAGGTTTAAAAGCCATCGAAAGTTTACTTAAATCACAACGATGGAGAAAGGTGTCAGAGGACTCCAGGGGATACAAACATTGTTCGAAATTGAAGCTGACATTTTGGAATATACGTCAACAATCCCGACTCTCTGGAATATTCGAAATAGGTAGATATTCCCCCACAGAAAATTCAACCAGCGCAAAGCAATTCTTGTATATGGCTTGTATGTAATGGGTCCTGGGGCAGTTATGCGTCTGGTTCAAAAAAAATAATTATAGAGTCCTGCAACCATTTTGACATATGTGAACGAAATACTGGAACATTTCTCGAGGATAAATTCATTTCAGAAAATATCGCAGTGCCATATAGCGTAACAATGATTAAATCTATGCCAAAAAGTAATATTAATTTCATACGAATATTGTTCAGTGATGAATCAACCTAATCAATTATCTTCATTGCAGCTGTAATTTCTCCCTCCTGGAAGCGTAGCTACTTACCCATTGCTTATGAAAATTTCTGTTTTCTTGAAAGAAAGTGATCTCTGGGACAAAATGTAAGTGTATCCTCGTAGTTAACTCTTGTTAAAAGTATTAGCTTAATTAAAATAATAAATCAACTAATAAGGAAATATTAGATCTTGTCTTATACGAACAAATTTTAGTGGAAATATTTAGAGATTAATAGAAGCATTCTCTTGGAGAAATGGAATAGGCTTTAGGTCATGGACTGTGTATCAGCCATTCTTAGCGTAAAGTCATTGATAGCTCATATAAAAATATAAGATAATGTATTCATATACACATATTTGCTAGTATGTAAAACTGAAAACTGAATTCAGATTAACTTTTTATTATTCTCAAATATGCACACATTTACTTGGTATGTACTATGCCTGACGAAATTTTCTACATACATAGTTACATACATACGCTTCTCAGAGACAGAATTCGAAATGACCATAGTAATTTTCAATCGCCTTTCAAAACGATGAAATCGAGCCTTAAATAGACCCCTAAGGTTGCATGAATGTTTTAAAAAAAATCCCGGCATGCATAACGCTGTGACGGTGCCGAGAGAGGGTTGTGAACTCAAAGGCAGGAAGCAATCAACTGAGTTATATTATTATAGAACACTCTCCTTTGTATACAAAACCTCAAGGCAACAGGATATAACAAGTTAACAAGACAGACAATGTTACAGAAGAAAACAGCAGACATGAATTTTCAATTCGTTTAGTGCGAGGGAAGAGCGAAGATACAAGCATAATATATGCAAAAGGAATTATGTACAATTGTGTGACACACGGTTGGTACAACGCCCTGTGGTAATTCTTCCCTTAGTTCCTCCATTCGTTAATAGTCATATTAACTTGGTGCAATATGTACTTGTGTCAGTTACTTATAGTGGTTATGACCTACAGTAATTTACAGTAGATTTGTCAATCAAACATAAAAAAGACAATGAATTGACCATTTTATTAGTATTTCATGTTGTGAACATATATAACTAACGTCATGCAAATGATGTTAAATGTTGTATTTCTCACCCCTGGACACATTGTAAGTCAGGGGATCTCTATTCTCTTCTTCAGCCTTAGGATATAAAAGTTTTAGATTCCTTGTTTTAATAGAATATGTACTATGACTGGTCAAATAAAATGTCCCCCCAAAATAGGGATTTCTTGAGCGAAATATTTTCGTGATGGGCTGGCTGTAAAATTGTTAATATAGCAAAGAAAAGTCGTTTTGCGTAAGAACTTCTCAAACTGACAAACATATTTACCAATATAAGTAGGCATTTTATGCTGTTAGAGCTACTGCCAGAATATCAGTAAAATAGGAGTTAATTGCACATTGATTTAAAATAATAAAAGACATTATTCATATACTCACGTTTCCTTGAAAATAAAAACACAGGATTATTTATAGGCAATATAATTACCATTTATTCATTATAAATTAGATAATGCAACTTCCGAAAGTGTTGTCGTTGTAGCAAGTTCAAAAGAAGGTTCAACTGTACATGATGCAATGAGATAACACTTCTGGGGATTTACCGTAAAAGCAAGCCTTTATCATGTTGAGAACTTGGAAAGTTGGAACAATTCCCTTTGTCCTTACTTAGTCACCGACTGCTTCGGAAGATTCGCATCTCTTTTCTTTCATGAGGTTTTCGCAATGATGCAAAAACAAAAAACAAAAAACCAAAACAAAAATTATTTGATTTTGGTAATCTTCAGCTAAACATCCAGTTATAATCGACAATAAATGAAGAAAACAAAGGATAAAGTTGTATGAAATTGAAGTTCATATTCGCTTCTGTTTGCTAGAAAGAGACCAGAGGTCCACATCAGTATTCTTACTCCCTCCACATCTAATGATTGCTTTAGCGCAAAGGTCCGTAGTGGCAAGAAGTCAGCTGCTTCTGAATCAACAAACAAACAATGCGAATCGGGAAAGTTGGTGTTGTTTTCTTAATCTGTGATGGAAAAAATAGACTTTGGTATAAATATGGCGGGAGAAAGCATGCCATGTTTTTGTTTTATCATAATCCAAATGTCATGTCTCATCCATGATTAATGGTATAATGGTGCTGATTAAAATCTTAGGAAGTCTTCTGATAATAACTATGCTTATATGACACAATATTTTGTGACTATTAGTTGAAATTTTGGGATAAAGAAAAAACAATCAAATTTACGTATCAGAGGCAGAACCGGAAGAAGTGCTTACGTTTCGTTTAATTTTGAAGTTGATGGATTAGAAAGCACCTACGTTAATAAGTACAGCAAATTTCCTTAGTAACATGTACGTATAGTCCATCATATGTATAATCCCAGAGCTGAGAGGGTTTTAATTAATATCTTCAAGTGCAAAGGTTCTGATAATGGTTTCTACAATGGAAAAATGGACCGCAATAGTAGCCTACCCACACCATATTTTATTTGTAGACATTCTGAAAAAGAAAGAAAATTACAGTTTTTCACTTGTTCGTAATAACCTTTGACAACATCTCAGGTTATCTGGAAGTGACAAAAGTAAAAAAAAAATCCAACATTATTATCATCAAATGAATCATAGATAAGTAAGTTCAACGTGAAATAACTATTTGGAGGTATTACATACATTTATGTTTGGAGAATAAGAATTTTAAATATGTTTGAAATTGCGAGCAGTCGCGGAGAATGTCCACTCCTATTTAATGTTAATTTCTAAAGGAACGGTTACCACTGTGGTTGAAATAAATGCATTTCTTAATTCCTGAGAAAATTTTACTAAGGAAACAATGAGCAGACCTCCAAGCTCTTAGACTATAAAGGCTTCGTCTTGTCTTGGTGAAGATTATGTTCGCGTAAATGAGCTAACATATACAGTGTATTACAATTAGCTATGATAACATCATTATTATTCAAGTGTCTTGACGTAATGTTAAATGAAAATTCAACAGATATAACAGTGTGTGACTGAGCCATCTGGTTTAATTAATGGAGGAACAGTTGCATCTACACCAAAGATTGCAGATTTAAGGGTAGACCACCATTTATGTTCCTGAGATGTACCAGAAATGGTTTTTTTATGGTTAAACTGTATTCCTTTTCAGTTGAGGCATAAACTCTCTGAGCAAAAGCTCGAAGCTGCGTATAGTTATTCCAGGTCAAATCTGATCTGTTACCCTTCCAAAGATGATAAGCCTCCTGCTTCTCCAAATAAGTACTTCTACAATCATCATTGAACCATGGTTTGTCCTTCACTTGGTACCTTAGCACACGAGAAGGGATACTTCCATCAATCATGTTGACTAGATTCTCATTCAAAGGGACAACAGGATCAACACTACTATATAATTGTGACCAATTCATACACAAAAGATCATGCAAAATCTCATTCCAGTCTGCTTGGGATTTCATATAAATTTTACAAGAGTATGATACATCAGGGACAGGCTGCTCAGTCTTCACTATTAATGAAATCAAGGCATGATCAGATGTCCCAACTGCAGAACCAACCTTACTAGTTATAACGCCAGGGGAGTCAGGGTATACGAGGTCCAAGCAATTACCAGACCTGTGAGTAGCTTCATTCATGATTTGCTCACAGCCTGATTCAGAGGTAAAGTCTAAAGCTCTTAAGCCATGGCGATCGGTAGGAGAGATAGAACTTAACCACTACCTATGGTGAGCAGTAAAATCACCAACAAAGACAAAAGAAGCCTTTCTATCATCTTGTATCTTAGCCATAATGGTAAGAAGACAATCGGAGATAGTCATTCATGTCTGGATTCGGTAGATCGAACACAAATAAAAGTTGTTATGCCTGCCACAAACTTTTATTACCTAAATCTCATGACATCCACATTGATAGCAGGACTTATGAGAAGCAGGGTACTCAGTCCTAATATACACCACCATTCCCGTGGCCTTAGGGATGGCACCACGTTTCAGCATTATTGGCTTCTTAAAGCCCGTTATAAGGAGATCAGATGAGTGCTTCATATTAGAAACCAAAGTTTCTGAGCACAAAGGAATATTATACTGTCTAGACGCAACTGTAAGGTCTTGAATATTTGCATGAAGACCACGAATATTGCAATACAGAAGACGACATTGACGAAATCTAGGACGTACGGGCCCCGGATTTTGCTCAATGTCTCTAGACAGCATAAGATCTAACAATAATAAAAAAGAGACATCATACTTAAAAACTAGATTAACAAGAATTATAACAAAAACAATATGTACAGAATTATAAGTAAAGTGATTGATCAAATCTAGAGACTATAGTAAAAAGTCGGAAAAACTGGTCAACATGGAGGAGCCGATACACCAGGCAAGGCTAAATACCTTCCAGGATAGCCACTTCAACTGAAGGAAGACAGTAAGGATGGTTTTGAGAAGAAAAAGAATCAGATAAAGAAAAGACAACCTCTTGATAAACCAACATGCATCCATGGCCTCTCTATCAAGCCTGCCCAACACACCATTTAAAAAAAAAAAAAACAAGAGGAAGAGAAAAAAAAATAAGATAAAATAGTATGCCCTAGTATACCCTCAACCAAGAGAACTCTAACCCAAGACAGTGGAAGACCATGGTACAGAGGCTATGGCACTACCCAAGACTAGAGAACAATGGTTTAATTTTGGAGTGTCCTTCTACTAGAAGAGCTGTTTACCATAGCTAACTAGTCTCTTCTACCCTTACTTTCTTTTAAATTTTCAATAACGAAAATGTCATTGACAAACTTCAATCGAATTCAAGAAAGATAAAATGTTACACAAATAAGAGATGTCAATCAGGTCCCTGGTAAACAATTAAATATATTAGGCTCTCTCTCTCTCTCTCTCTCTCTCTCTCTCTCTCTCTCTCTCTCTCTCTCTCTCTCTCTCTCTCTCTCTCTTATAAACATGCATGCATATATATATATATATATATATATATATATATATATATATATATATATATATATATATATATATATATATATATATATATAAAATACACACACAAACATATGTATGTATATATAGATATATATATATATATATATATATATATATATATATATATATATATACATATATATATATATATATATATATATATATATATATATATATATATATATATGTGTGTGTGTGTGTGTGTGTGTGTGTATATATATATTTTAGACATCATAAAGTTATCCCATCTACAATTTAGTGAATATATATAATATCTATATTTCTTCCAAACCAAAGGTAAAATAGATTAGTAGAAAATACTAATATCAAAACAACCTTTTATTTTCTAATTGGAGAAAAGGTCTTTAATTTCAAAATAACATGAGGGTTAACCTGAATGACAGACTATGTACCAACTATTCCGAAGTCCACTACATTTTTACCCTCGTTACTCCCAACACCTTTTCAGAGTAGGATAAAATCATCATATTGCTGGCATTTATGGAGAGTAACTTCCATTGCCGGTCATTAGCGGTACCGAAGGTCAGTTAAGCACAAAAATATAAATACGATTACAAATATCAGTACACTGCGGGAGACTAAGCTGATGGAAAGACAACTGAAATGAGAAGACCTAGCATAATATAAGAGGCAAGAAATGACTCCATTTAGAAGAAAAAATCATGCTTTGTCCGTACTCTGATTTTATGGGGCCACATGGGCACGCTGGTCGATGCTACTGTACTGCTGCCGCCGAATTAAGCTAAGCACAACGCCCTAAGAAGTTTCATCGTGAGGGACAAAACCTTTACGTTTAGAAAGGATACAGGTCATTAGCACTGTGAATGAAGTTTGAAATAAATTACTTAAAAAGATTTTTTGAGTTTATTTCAACTTACTACTGTGTGTGTTTTCCATAAAAAACCAAGTTTACCAAAATATGCCTTTGTGCAACTTGACGAAAAAAGGATTTCAGGATGCCTGTCATGGAAGCGCTTCAAATCTAATTTTGGTGATATCTTAGCTTGTGTAGCAGGTATCAATTTGATTTTGGTATCTAAACATGCGTATTCCCTGTCAGAAAATTCTAATCATGAAGATATGTGTAATGCTACGATAAAAGATTAGAATAATTACTGAAAACAACTCACATCTTAACATAATACTGAGATTACCAAACAATATCTTCTTCCAATAAAGGGCTAACTACTGCAATGTGATTGTTTAGTAGCTACTTTTCTCTTGGTTAGGGTAGAAGAGACTCATTAAGCATGGAAAGTAGTTCTAGGAAAAGGATACTCCAAAATCAAACTATTGTTCCCTAGCTTCGGTACTGCCAGAGTCTCTGTACCATGGTCTTCCACTGTATTGGGTTAGAGTTCTCTTGCCCTAAGTTATACTAGGGCACACTATTCTATCTCATTTATCTTCCCCTTGTTTTGTTAAAGCTTTTATACTTTATGGAGGAAATATTTGTTTTAATATTGTTAATGTTCTTGAAATATTTTATTTTTACTTGTTTCCTTCCCTCACTAGGCAATTTTCCCTGTTAGAGCCCCTGGGCTTATAGCATCCTGCTTTTCCAACTGGGGTTGGGGCTTGGCAGGTAATGATGGTAATGATAGTAAATGGTGTCTACATTTGAAGTATCTAGCAAAGGATACTTTGCTAGCTCTATACGACAGGAGATGAACATTGAAAGTTTCTGGCATTTTCAGGAGAGAGTTCAATTATTTAGAAGCTGTTACAGTCTTTTTCACATTTGTAAAACAAGATATTGTTTATTACAAATTTAACATTTTGCCACTGGAATGGGTTGGGCCTCAGCGTAAGTTAACTCTGTATGGCGGCAGCTCACATCTATCTTTTCCTTCTACTTTTGCTTCCAGCTTCTAACTAATTCACTTAACTTGAGCATGTATCTAATCTGATGGTGATGGTTTCTAAATGAGTGGAGTCTAAGGTCTTAATGATGCCCTATCATTGAATGCTTTATCACAACTACAAGAGATTAAGATCAAGTGACGAGAGTTAATGAGATCATATCACTCAACTCAGTTGTCAGTTCTCAGTTGTCTTTCATTCGTGCCCTCACAACTAGTGACTTACTGGATTGGACGGTAACTTTGCAGTTTTGGCTACGCCATTAATGGACTCAATACGGCTGCGTTGCCTTCAGAAAAGCCTTTAGCAGAACCATACGACGTCTCAGTTAGGCTTTACTTGATCTATATATTTTCCAATTAGCATACCAATTTCAATAGTTTCATTTGAAATTATATATTCATTGATCACTGCTCATCGCTGTGGTAACTGGAAATTGTATCTGCAGTTATTACAACAAATGTTAACTTTACTTTCTCCATCTGGTGACAAAAGTCCCTGGTTACCTACCTTGCAAAAATAAAAAAGTTAGACATGACACATCCGTAAGAGCACAGCCACTTCATGGAAGGTTTATTCGTTCTACATTGGCAACAATCATTAACCAAAATCAAGGGATTCTTCCAAAATCTAAATAAATAGGTGTATCTGAAAACCATAATTTTGAATCCACCTTTTATTTTTCTATTGGGAAAAATCGTAATTTGACAACAAAGAGAAAAACAATCGGAATAATAAAGTATTCACAAAATCGTTTATGAACAAAATATTATCCTTGTAAAGTCTTTTCCCTAGCCATGTTGGAGATACGTTAGCGGTCATAAGAACTGAGCAAAGATCATTTACTTTGTGAATGCTATTATATGCCATAACGAAAAGGAAAAGTAAACATTTAATACACTGCTATTTTATTTACGAAAGAATTTGCTAAATATTGAAGGATGAACTCACTTGAAGAAATATATTGGAGGTTAACTATGGATACGTGTTTCCTACATTCACATCGCAATAAGCGTGAAGAGTTGAAATGTATCATAAACTATTATGAATTTTTTTCAATATATTTGTTGATATCATCTTCTACCAAACAAATAGTCAGCTATGAATCTGCCTCGATATGGACTTGTAAGCAAAATCAGACTAACTACGAAAACGCACACCCACAGTCACACGATATATATATATATATATATATATATATATATATATATATATATATATATATATATATATATATATATATATATATATATATATATGTATATATATATATATATATATATATATGTGTGTGTGTGTGTATGTATATATATCTAAATATATATACATATATATATATATATATATATATATATATATATATATATGTATGTATATATATATGTATGTATATATATCTATATATATATATATATATATATATATATATATATATATATATATATATATATATATATATATATATATATGTGTGTGTGCGTATACAAACATATATATACATACATATATATATATATATATATATATATATATATATATATATATATATACATATATATACGTATATATAAGGATATATATAAGTATACATATGTATTTTTATATATACAGACATATATATATATATATATATATATATATATATATATATATATATATATATGTCTGTATATATATGAACTTACACACGTACTTATATATATATATATATATATATATATATATATATATATATATATATATATATATATATATTTATTTATTTATAAATATATATATATATATATATATATATATATATATATATATATATATATATATATATATATATATATATATATATATATATATATAGAGAGAGAGAGAGAGAGAGAGAGAGTATATATGTATATATATATATATATATATATATAAATATATTTACATATACATATATATACACATAAATAAATATATATATATATATATATATATATATATATATATATTTATATATATATATATATATATATATATATATATATATATATAATTGTATATCTATATATATATAGATATATATATATATATATATATATATATATATATATATATATATACATACATATACATATATATATATATATATATATATATATATATGTATATATATATGTATATATATACATAAATATATATGTATATATATATATATATACATATTTATATATATGTATATATGTATGTATATCCATATATGTTTAAATATATATATATATATATATATATATATATATATATATATATATATATATATATATATATATATATATATATATATATATATATATATATATACATATATATATATATATATATATATACATATATATATATATATATATATATATATATATATATATATAAATGTATCTATATATGTCCCATGTCAATGGATAATGAGGCATCGGAACATGGGTTTTTTCTGGTTTATTACAAACGGTTCGTGAATACACTGTCCATAGCCGACACTCTCAGGTGAGCGCCTTGTCTAAATGAATGCACAAAGGCTACTGACTACCCTCTCAAGCAAAATGCAATCTTGCTACCACAACATGCTAAGTTTTTAGGTTTTGTGGAAGTCTCATGATTTCAGAGTTCATTTACCTTGATGTGTAACACCTATTTTTATACAAGGATTAGGACATTACTCCCCCACCCCAAAGCTCCTCACTTCGGGAGGAGGTGCGCACTCGCCCTCTCTACTCTATGATATATGGAGGACACTCCGACCCTGAAACAGAACTGCAACATAGAATATATATATATATATATATATATATATATATATATATATATATATATATATATATATATATATATATATACATATATATATATATATATATATATATATATATATATATATATATATATATATATATATATACATATATATAGAAATCACATATTCCCCCCAAAAATAAAAATATGAAATATTGCTTGTAAAAATTTACACAATACAATATAAATAATTTCCCCCATTTCTTCTTATATCCTCTGCAACTAAAATACAGAATACCCAAAGTGAAAAAAAAAATCATATTAACATCAGTATTACACACTCTCATCAATAACCTCCCTCTGGTTGCAGGCAATACGGGCCTTTTGGGTGGGACAGGGATAGGAATAGATATTCCTTCATCCCTCGATTTTACTTGTCCTGGTTTACGGCATGATTTCGCAATACAACTCACCACCACCATTTCTCCCTTTTTTCTAAATCCCTACTACACTTGCACTTGCAAATATCAACCGGTGGCCACTAGCCGTTTTCCCGAGAAAATCATTCATCTTCCCGCCCTTCTCTTATAACTTTAAGTATAAGGTATTCACATCTACACATTCTCTAACACTGCTTTTCCTCAAGGCTGAACTTTAATCCCGCATCTACTTGCCCTTCGGAAACCGCCCTGGCCCCAGCAACCAGGAATCATATGAATACATGAATAATACAGCATCCACCTGATGGATCTCACCTGACCTATTTAACCTCTCCCTGTTTGTTTTTAGGTTCACTCAGCAGTATGTCTTATGTATTGCCACACTTAGCAAAATTACAACAACACTTTATGTATACATTAAGCATCAACATAAGAACACATTGTTATCATCAAGGTTATTTAAAACACATCAAAAGAAGAAATGAGGTCTGTTCAAACAACAACAACAGCAAAGGAAAAAAAATTCTACTCATCAACTCGATGAATGTCATATATGCAAGGGTAAGGAGGAACACTCTGATTGACACTTTTGAAAACTACCTCTTCAGGCACCACATGTATGTGTGCCTGATGATGTTCAGACACTGTGCCATTAATAGTGCTTTGTATCACTACAGTGTTAGATTTAACCTTCTTTACTCGGTACGGACCCAAATACGCTGGCTCTAGTTTGTGTTTCCTATGTTATAATCGTTTTAAATACACACAATCACCACTAATACTTTTACCGGTGCGGTTTTGAACCGACCATCATATTTAAAGCTGTGTTTTTCATTAGATCTTTTCAAAAACCTTTCAGTGGTGTTCATTACTCTCTTCAATAGATTTAGTGAATATATACGGTATTGATTAGTTGAGTAATTTAGTAACTGTTGGGAATTAAGCAGGACCGTATATGGTAACACAGGATCCTGTCTATACACTAAAAAGAAAGGTTTGTCCCTGAACGAAGCATTATATGCAATGTTCAAAGCTAGCTCAACTGTAGGAAACATGGCATGCCAATGAAGGGGTCATCAGCCACTAACGTAAAATTCGCACTACTTCCCTATTTTGCTATTCCACTAGGCCATCAGCTGAAGGCCTATATGCGGTCACTGAAAAGTGTTCAATTTCCATCAAGTCCATGACCGATTTCACAACTTTATTTATAAACTCGAGACTATTATCACTTATCAATACTATCGTGCAACCAAACCTAGAAATGGAAGAGCACAGCGCCTGGGCTAATGAATTTGCTGATTTATCCAACATTGCGTATGTATGAGTGTACCGAGTAAATGCATCCACAAATACACATATATACTTATGTTGTGTTAAACCAGCAGGAAAAGGCCCTACTACATCCATATGCATCCTATAAAACTTAATAGGAATCACAGGCCACTTTCTGGCTACTGCTACAGTGTTTTTATGTCCTTTGAAACAGTTACAAGCATGACAAAATTTTATATAATTTTCTCTAGAT
>NC_090744.1:91172012-91192012 GCF_036898095.1 Palaemon carinicauda
TTTTCCCAGCACAAATACATCAATCACGAACAGCTACAGCTGATAGGGCATATTATGAAGAATTAGACGACTGCCGGGGACCACCTGCTGCGTTAGGCCCATGGGGTAGCTTATACGTCACACTGATTAAGAAATGGTCCCTGCCATACAAAACCCCTGCGACACTAGGCCCGCGAGAAACAAAAAAAAGATCTTGAAAATAGGTTTGACCAAACACTCTTCGTACCAATTTAAACAGAGTTTATATACAGTACCTCTACACATCTCTGAAAGTTCAGAATGGCCAATACCAGACAAATTATCTGCTGTGTTATGGCTGCCAAACACACCCAAAAGTTGATCAACACCACCACCTCTCTGTTCTGGAAAAACTGGTGTAGATAAGATATAAATGGTACTGAATGAAACTACTTTAGAATGAAAGATAACATTATATAAAGTACAATATGACCATTGCCAGACATGATGATTGCTGCATTAGGCCCACCACACACCCGAAATGGGACTAAAAAATAGGTTAGATTCAACATTCTTGGTACCATTTGAAACAAAGTTTATATACTGCTACATATCTAAGAGAGTTCAGAATAGCCAATGCCAGAAAAATTATGTTGTGTTATACCTGCCAGATAAGCCAAAAGGTGGACACCCACCCTTAGCTGTGCGTAATTTTTTATAGATAAATAAATTTCTATGGATTAAAAATACTTCTTATATGAAAGGTGTTATTCCATTGCTCCAAACAACACATTAATATATGAAAATACTTATAAATGATATACACGGTTTTCCACAGAATATATGATGTACGTGCAACTGCTTTGTAGTTTCATGAGGCCTGTAAGGTACATCAAAAAATATAGACAAGTTCAACTTAACTTACCAATACCTCCAGAACATTACTAGTCGCAAGCCACTCTAGTTCGGGTCAAGGATTATCAACATCTTTATGCTCTTCAGTATTATCATAATTTTCATTCTCAGCCTGATCACTTGCTAATTTTTCATCCTTAAACATGATATTGGGTATGGAAAGTCTTTTGAACCAGATAGGAACATAACTTCTATCTTTATTCTTCCAGCCATACTTAGATGTGTACAATTCCCTTTCAGGAAGGATGATCATTGACCAAACAATACTGACAAGGTGAATGAGATACACTTTGTTGTGAACAGTTTTAGAACATGGTGGAAGGAGAGCACAGTCTACCCACCTCTATATGATTTGTTAGAATTTCCTGAAATAAATAAAGATTATAAAAACTCTAGATAATTCATATAATGCATTTAAAATTTGCATTATATAAACACACATAGGAATACCTAACAGAATAGAATTCACTGTCGTCAGCTTTTTTTCTGATAAATTTTCATTGCTCCAAGACCACATGTCTAATACAACTATAAGTAATGAAATAGACTCTCTGAAAGAATATCCTCAATTACTTAATCCAATTTAACATTCATCCTACAAAAGAATTTCGAATGGCTTGATTTTGCATTTCCTGTAAAATGATGCACTAGAAGCACAGCCAGTGAATACATAAAGTCCAGGTATTGCTGATTCTAGACCTTGCTGCTTGGTGTCTAAGGCAGCAACAATACCACTAATATCAATATGTTGCTAACTGCATCCTGAATAGTTCTTGTCTGCCCGCCTCATAAAAAAAGCCAATGGTTGAAGTATCTTCTTCATTTAAGGCAGTGAATTCTCTAACTGGTTGAGATACAGAAATGTCTTTCAATAATTTGGCTAATGTTCTCTTTGTCTCAATACTCTATATCTTTCTCTCATGCTCAGTTTCTCTTTCTTTCTCATTCTTGCCTCAAGAACGTGTCACTGAGTTTGTAACTGAAGCTGTATACCAACAGATGCTCACTATGTTGAGCCACACAGACCTACGGCATTCATAAACTCCTCAGCTTTCAAATCATTGTCATCAACTACGGGGTATGATGGACCAACATTTTGCTTTTCATTACTTTCAGATAACGTTCCGGCAAGATTACTTTTAAGACATGAATTACAGTTGGCCTTTCTTCTTCGCAGGAGTTATGTAACAGAGACATCCACAAAGAGCGAACGTTCATAAATACTTGGTGACCTTTGGGTGGGTCAACACTTAAACCGCCGAAACGCAGATCATTGCCTATGTTCAGTTGGTTAAAAAACTAGGTAAACCACTGTGCTGCTCTACAACGATTTCAAATACTTCATATTATTGTTTTGAAGTATATACTGTATACATTACAGTCAGCCCTCGATATAAGTGGGTTCCATCTTTGCGGATTCAGTCATTCTTGATACAGAGAACCCTACAGCCTATTAAATAGATAATCACCTATTCGGGGTTTCTCGTTAAGTTTTTTCACAGGCCAACATTATCAAATTCACCGTACTAAGTAGAGCAGCCCAACTTTATAGCTATGATATGTAAACTATTCAGTGATATAACTGTTATATAGTAATTCAAATAATAATAAAGATGATTCAAAGAAGTTCACACATATATAAATTATGTTAAAGTAATATTTGATATGCAATATATAATACTGATGAGAAGTATAAAAGAGTTTGAAATCGGATTACTTTTACTTCATTTTTTCTCGATGATTGACGCATTAGGCCCACCAGACACCCAAAATGGGCCTAAAAAATTAGGTTAGATCAAACATTCTTGATACCATTTTAAACAAAGTTTATATATTGCAACACATCTCACAGAGTTCAGAATAGCCATTACCAAAAAAATTATCTGCTATCTTATACCCGCCTGGCACGCCAAAAAGTTGCACCCACCCTTAGCTGTGCGTAATTTCATATAGATAAATAAAATTCTATGAATTAAAAATACTTCTTAAATGAAAGGTGTTATTCCATAGCACAAAACAACAAATTGGTATATGAAAATACTTATAAATGATATACACGATTTTCCACAGAATATATGATGTTCGTGCAGCTGCTTTGTAGTTTCATGAGGCCTGTAAGGTACATAAAAAAATATATACTTTGATTCTAATGTTTCGACATGTTGTTAGATAAGTTCAACTTAACTTACCAATACCTCCAGAACATTACTAGTTACAAGCCATCTTCACTTTCAGATTTATAGCTCCACTCTAGTTCGGATCAAGAATTATCAACAGCTTTATACTCTGCAGTATTATCATAATTGTCATTCTCAGCCTGATCACTTGCTAGTTCTTCATCCTTAAACAATATATTGGGTATGGCAGGTCTCTCGTGAACCAGATAGAAACGTAACTTCTATCTTTATTCTTCCAGCTATACTTAGATGGGTACAATTCCCTTTCAGGATGATCCTCTTTCTTTCAAACAATACTGACAAAGTAAATGAGATGCACTTTGTTGTGAACAGTCTTAGAACAGGGTGGAAGGATAGCGCAGTCACCCTTCCTCTCTATCATTTGTTAGAATTTCCTGCAATAAATAAAAATTGTAAAAAACACTTGATAATTCATACAATGATTCAAAATTTAAAATTTTTAAAGGCACATAAGAATACCTAACAGAATAAAATTCACTGTCGTCAGCTCTTTACCAAGACCACATGTCTAATACAACTACAAGTAATAAAATAGACTATCAAAAAGAATATCCTAGATTACTTAATCCAATTTTCCATTCATCTTACAAAAGAATTTCGAATGGCTTGATTTTGCATTTCCTGTAGAATGATGCACTAGAAGCACAACCAGTGAATACATAAAGTCCAGGTATTGCTGATTCTACACCTTGCTGCTTGGCCTCCAAGGCAACAACAATACCACTAATATTAATATGTTGCTCACTGCTTCCTGACTCACATTCCTCGATGATGCATAGGCCACCAGAAACTTAGCCTGCTGGTCCTTGAATATGCCGTTATCTGGAAGTTTCTTGCAGTTATTTTCAAGAGCTTACTTAGGGCGTGCAATGACAAATAGGTGATCATTTCTTCCTAGTGGATTCCTCTCATTCAGCTTGGGATATGGGTTTGTATGTGTCAAATAAGACATGGATCTAATTCTCAAGGCAGCCCAGGTATAAGACAGAAGTGATCTTGCCAAATTCTCTATGATGGGATTTGCCCTATTGCAGACAGGAAGGAGTGGATCAGTAATTCCCCAACAATCAAAGTGACCTTAGTGGTTGGTAGAGGGGTAAATGTGAAACTATCCAACTGTGCATCAAGCTTATGAAGAAGCTTGTACTTCTCTGAACCATCAAAATGTGCAATGGACAATGTGTAGTCAATGATTGGCAACATTATATTCTTCAAGCTAAATACAGTTTTCTTGAAGACATTGTCACGTATTTGGATGATTTCATCCTTGAGGCTTTCAGCAGCAGCTATTATTCCCTGAGGCTTTTGACATTTCTGGTAATTCTACTGCACAAAGTTTGCATCTTCTTTCTCTTGGTTGACTTCAGAAATCATAGTTTGCTGATCATTCTTCAAATTTCAAATTAAGGGCCTCTTTAGTATCAAGAATTTCAGTAAGTTATGCCCTTGTGGTATCTGGCACTTCCTTCCCTGTATCAACATTCGGGAGGTAAGCAGATGTTAATGCTGGAGCTGTGAGAGGGTCATGCATTTCACTGACTAATGCATAGATGGCATCCCTATGGCAAATGTCCTTTTCGATTCTGCTTATCCGTAACTGTGTTGCACGCTGGTCTTCTGATTCCAGGCCATTAATGTTAAAGAGTTTTCTAATGGATATCCCTCACTGTGTTGATGTAATACACCTTCCTCTAATGTCATTATGGGAGTATTTGAACTACAATTCTTGTCATTGGCTAACTAGAGTCTTGATTAATAGTCTGCTCCAGTGTCAAGTCAATTTCTGTCCTGGAATAGTTCCTGTTTGTCCGCCTGATTTTTAATGGTTAAGGTATCTTCTTCCTTTAAGGCACTGAATTCTCTAGCTGGATGAGATACAAAAGACCCCAACGAGCATAGTTGGGTCTGTTGAAAACAAAGACTATATCAATTATAACTGGCAGTATAATGACATTAGCCACCAAGGTCATTTGTCGATTTGGCATACATTAGGTTTCTGTGAACCAAATGGATCATGAAGATTTAGTAAAATTATATTGTGAAGCTTCAGTTACTACTAAGATGTTTATTAAAAATTATAATTATGTCGTAATGTGCTGACTAATACTCTCCAGTTGCAATAGAATTCAGGTAAGATAATTTCTATGACACAGTTTCATGTAGTTTTTAAAGATTTAAACATTTTACAAATGAGGTTGACCGTTCTCCCTAATATTAAATGAATTTGATTATTATGTTAAGTCTTTTAAAAAACAAAGTCACTGGCTATGCATATCAGATGTATCTTTCAATAATTGTGCTCATGTTCTCTTTCTCTCAATACTCTACCCCTCTCTCTCTTAGTCAGTTTCTCTTTCTTTCTCATTCTTGCCTCAAGAACGTGTCACTGAGTCTAAAACTGAAGCTGTATACCAACAGAGGCTCACTATGTTGAGCCACACCGACCTATGGCGTTCATAAACTCCACAGCTTCCAAATCATTGTCGTCAACTACTGGGTATGATGGACCAACATGCTTGCTTTTCATTGCTTTCAGATAACGTTCCGGCAAGATTACTTTTAAGACATGAATTACAGTCGGTCTTTCTTCTTTGCAGGAGTTATGTAACAGAGACACCCACAAAGAACGAACACCCATAAATACTTGGTGCCCTTTGGGTGGGTCAACTCTTAAACCAACGAAACGCAGATCATTGCCTATGTTCAGTTGGTTAAAAACTTGGTAAACCACTGTGCTGCTCTACAATGATTTCACATACTTCATATTACTGTTCAGAAGTAATTATACATTACAGTCATCCCTCGATATTAATGGCTCCATTTTTGCGGATTTAGTTATTTGTGATACAGAGAACCGTATAACCTATCAAATAAATAATCGCCTATTCAGGGTTTTTTGTTAAGTACTTTCACAGGCCGACATTATCAAATTCACTGTATTAAGTAGAACAGCCCAACTTTATAGCTAAGATTTGTAAACTATTCAGTGATAAAACTGTTATATAGTAATTCTAAAAATAAAGATGATTCAAAGAAGTTCACACCTACATTACGTTTAAGTAATATTTGATATGCAATATATAATGCTGATGAAAAGTATAAATATGCATTACAATTAGAAGAAAGACAATCTCTCTCTCTCTCTCTCTCTCTCTCTCTCTCTCTCTCTCTCTCTCTCTCTCTCTCTCTCTCTCTCTCTCTCTCTCTCCCCTTCTCGTTATAAAGAAATATAAAGAGTTTGAAATCGGATTACTTTTACTTAATTAGCGTATGTTTTGATAATTTTCCCTTAATATGAATTTTATTTCAATGAAGAAAAATAGGTAAATTAGAGTATATATAAAATATACAAAAATCGGTAACTTTACTAATTTGTTAACGGAAAATTTGTACTTCTTTTAAATACATCTTTTTAAAGTTACCATTACGAGATGATAAGACTTTTGTTCTGTTACAAATATCTCAAATTTTGACAACTTACATTGATGCAACATATTAAACAGGAAATTATTTTCTCCCCTACCATCCTTTACGTTGTAAATCACTCACAGCTGTGAACATTTTTTCATTCTGACCTCTGGAAAAATTCTTAACAAATTAGAGGGGACAGTAAATTATGGTGGGACATATTTCATGTTCTTGTATTATGCTATGTTTAAAGTTTTTTTTTTTTTCTGAAGAAAATTACATTTTTCATAAAGAAATAGGAGAGATAGAGGACACACATTTTCTTTTTTTTTATTAAAGTAAACAAATCTATGTCTGCTTCAAAGTTAGGTAACTGATAGAACAATTTGTTTTATTTACTTTGGACAACGGTTAATTATTCTATATAATGATATAGATATTAAACACAAATAGAATATTGTAGATTACAGTCTTTTTATTTTAGTTACTGTCTTTCAACTAAAATTCTTGTAATATATAATATTCAAAACTTTATTTATACAGAATTACTAATAGTGTATTTACATTACTATACTATACAGTATACCGAGGATTATTATTATCATTGTTATTATTATTATTACTTGCTAAGCTACAACCTTAGCTGGAAAAGCAAGATGCTATAGGCCCAAGGACTTTCAGGGAAAAATAGCCCAGTGAGGGAAAGAAATTAGTTAATAAATAAACTATAAAAAAGTAATGAACAATATAAAATATTTTAAGAACAGTAACAACATTGAAAGATATTTCATATATGAACTATAAAAACTTCAAAAAACACGAGGAAGAGAAATTAGATAGACAAGTGTGCCCCAGTGTACCCTCAAGCAAGAGAACTCTACCCCCAGACAGTTGAAGACCCTGGTGCATAGGCTATGGCAGTACCTAAGACTAGAGAACAAGGATTTGATTTTGGAGTGTTTTCTTAGAAGAGCTGCTTACCAAAGCTAAAAAGTCCTTTTTACTTTTACCAAAAGGAGAGTAACCACTGAACAGTAATAGTGCAGTAGTTAACCTACTGATTGTAGAGGAATTATTTGGTAATCTCAGTGTTGTCATGTTTATGAAGACAGAGGAGAATGTGGAACGAATAGGCCAAACTATTATGAGTATGTGCAGGCAAAGAAAAAATGAGCTGTAATTAGAGGGATGGATCCAATGTAGTACTGTCTGGCCAGCAGTATTATTTCAACGTGTGTTTGGTTCTTTAGCCAACCTACTACCTAAAACACACATTTGATTCTGCATTCAATTTCGTTTGCTGACAGACTAGTTTAAGCAGATATCACATTCTAAAAAACAGGATTTTCAAAAAGATGAATGTGCTTCATTAAAGCATTTTTGTACTTTTGCTTTAAATTTTGTGTACATTTCAACCATCAACTATTAATGATTCTTCTACCCTATGTATACATAGAGTGGCATGGCGAGGACTTTCGTGTTATAAGTTGGGTTACTTTGTACTGAAGCTGTATTAATAAAAGAAAATTATCTCTGAAAAGCACTATGAACTAAGACACCATGATGGAAACCATGTGAAAAGAATGTAGTGCAGTACGGTGATTACCTAGTATTTTAGTAAACTGCGGGTAGGCAATTGTATTTTGTATTTAGTACAGTACAGAAAATTCGTTTTTAGTAGTTTTTTTACAACGAACAAATAAATATTCATTCTACTACAAGTGAAAAAAATAAGATAGAAAATTTACTGTAAAACACCATTAAGGTTTAAAAGATCTACATAGTAAAATATCGTGATGCTTGATGCAATCCTTAAGGTGTAATGGTAGGCTTCTGGCCAGACACATTACCATTACGGCTGTAGTTTTGTCAGTATCAAAACCTTTCTCATAAACCTTAAATGACACACGTAGTAGTTTGTCATACCCAAATGAATTTACCATTAGCTGGTTTCTTTGCAGAGAAAATGAAAGAGCATCGAGACAACGATTTGTCATAAGGTAAGGCACCACTCCAAATGAAATCTCGTCTCTGAGATCAATGCAGATACAAATCTAATATTTGAGGAAGTGTGACGTTTCTAAAGAACAGACGTAGATCTGACTGCCAAAAAGGGAATCATATGAATCAACAAAGAAATCGAGGGCCTGTAAGATTGTTCTTGAAGCTCTGTGAAGCCTTGTGAAACTCATCATCATAAGCATCTCCTCCTAGGCCTATTGACGCAAAGACCCTCAGTTAAGTCTCACCAGTCGTCTCTATCTCGAGATTTTGATTCAATACTTTTCAAGTGTCTTGTGGAGCCCAGCTGAACGTTTGGTGAACGAATCTCTCATGGGGAGTGCGAAGAGCATGCCCAACCATCTCCATCCACCACTCATTTATGATCTCATCAACAAATGGCACTCGAGTAATTTCTCTTATAGTTTCATTTCTAATCCTGTCCTGCCATTCAACTCCCCATATCCTTCTGAAGGCTTTGTTCTCAAATCTACTAAATCTTTTGAAGATTGTTTCATTGCCATATCATGACTCATGTCATCATCTATTAGCGTGACCTTTTCCCAGTTGTATGGGGTAACACGGTTGCCTTCTTTTGAAGGACCTTGCTTTGGCTTTTGGGTAGACCGTAGTCCCGACCGGCTGCCCTGCCCGCCATCGCTAGAACCCGGTAGCGTATGTTTGTGTTGTACCGGACACCATCGCCTCCTCCCAGCAGTGACGATCCATATAGTAATACCGATCTCACTAAACTGATATATAGTCTGATTTTTATATGTAATGTCAGGCAATTTGATTTTCAAATTTTACCTAACCCTAGCCATTATCTGATTTGATTTTTTCAATCTTTCACTACGCTCTAATTCTAAAGACCCTGTATTGGAGATTATAGTTCCTAAATACATTAATGATTCTACTTCATTAATCCTTTCTCCTTCCAATGATATTTCATCTTCCATTGCATACTCCATTCTCATCTTCTCTGTCTTTCTTTTATTTATCTTAAGCCCAACCTAGTATGATATTCCATGCATTCTTGTAAGCAAGCATTACAAATCCTGTGGTGTTCTGCTAAGAAGGACAGATCCATCAGCATACTCTAGGTCTTCTAATTTTCTATCACCAATCCTTTTCCACCATCTCCGATTGTTCTACGCAGTATAAAATCCATGAGGAGGACAAACAACACAGGTGACAATACCTTCCCTTGGAGTACCCCGCTGTTCACTGGAAATTCATTTGATAAGACTCCATTAACATTAACTTTGCACTGTCTATGCTCATGAACAAACTTAATCAAATTCACATACTTGAGACGAATTCCATAATAACTCAGGACTCTCCAATAAATTGGCAGGTGCACACTATCAAAGGATTTTCTTAGTCAACAAATGCCATCAAAAGTGGATTTCTATATTCTATGCATTGGTGTACAACATATCTTGAAATTGGAATTTGGTAAGTGCAATATCTACCTTTTCGAAATCCTGCTTGTTCGTCTTTCAGCCTTTCATCAATCGTTCTCTGCCGTCTCTTCAGAATGAGCACACTATATATTTGCAATTATTGGAATCAGTCAGGTCTATTTTTTGCCATTTTCACCAAAAATCCTAACTCCTATTCATTATGTTTTGCCTCTTCATGCCACATTCTACAAAATAATCTTGCAAGTATTATGGGAGTCATTTCATCTCGGTCAGTATCATCTCGGCAGTTATTCCATTGTATCCAGTGGCTTTTTTTCTCTTGACTTCTTTAATGATAGCTTTGACTTCAAGCACACTGAATTTATTTATGGGCACATCAAGGTCTTCATCAACTTCAGGTATATCAATCAAATTATTCCCTTCTTTCTATTATTCATAAACCTCACTATAGTGTTCCATCCAATGCTGTCTCTCTTCATCTTCTGTTGTTATAACAGATCCATCTCTCTTTTTAATAGGTATATGCTTCCTCTTCTTAACACCATTCGAGATTTCATTGATAATTCTATGAGCGATTCTTATACCACAGCCACGCCCTGCATTCATAGCTTTGTCAGCTTCATCTGCTTTACTGTCTGAATATTCTCTCCAGTCATACCTGGCTTTCCTTTTGACCTCGCTAACAATTCTGGAATACTTAGCATGCTCTACCTTGTAATTTTCATCACTTCCTCGAAAACTTTCAACAATCAATATCTGACCTTGTCTTCTATAGTATCCCAAGTATATTTGATATCCATGGCTTTCTCCTTGTAACCAACTGACTGATATATTTTCATAATATCACACCATTCTTCATTAATTGTCCGCTCTTCGTCTCTTAAAGTCTCCAAGACTGAAAATTGATTCTACATTCAATTGTGAATGTTTTTCTGTGTTCTTCCATTAAAAGCTTAGTTGTATCAAACTTAGGTATTCTATCTACCTTTCTGTTGGGTGCTTTCAGTTTTAATTACAGTGTGGTAATGAGAAGCTGGTGATACTACAAAATTATGTGTACCACTATTGTTCCTTACGCTTTTCAGAGTCCTTCTTCTATCTTTATTAATGTTAATGTGTTCTATTGAATATTTGTAATTGTCATATGGTGAAGTCCATGTATATTTGTGCCAAGAGTAAATCCAATGACGAGATTGCTTGTTGAACAGAAACTTATGAAATGTGCTGCTTTTTCATTTGCAACTTTTCCAGAACCCTTAACAACCATTACATTCTCTGTCCCTTGATTATTACTTCCAACTTTAGCATTGAAGTACCACACCACAATTTTCATATCTCTTTTTAGGATCTCATCTATAACAGTCTGCAGTTCTTCATAGTATTCATCATTCCTTTCTTCACGGGAATCACTTGCTGGTGCATAGCAAACCATAATATTCATGTTGTATTGCTTCGATTTAAACTTTGCTAGTAACAATCTACTATTTACTCGATTAATGCCTTTTGTGCTCTTGGTATCATCATCATCCCTACCCCTTCTCTTCCAACTCCATCTGTTCTTCCTGAATATATATATATATATATATATGTGTGTGTGTGTGTGTGTCTGTGTATATATATATATATATATATATGTGTGTGTGTGTGTGTGTACATATATATATATATATACATACCGTATATATATATATATATATATATATATTTCCTTGGTCTGAAGTTTCTTTACCAATCTCCCTACAACGTGTTCTACTTAGGGCTAAGAAATCCAAACTATATCTCATAAATTCATCCTCCACTTGCTGTAACTTCCCAATCTGATTCATGGTTCTAACATTTTAATTACCAATTTTCAATTTTTCTTTAGTGATTATAAACCGGGAGATTCTTAGCACCCCCTACGGCCTGGAATGGGGGCCATTATGTCATCTATACTTCCCATTGATTGATTAAATCAGTAGAGGATTCATTGGCTAGATACATCAAAGGATAGCGAGTTCCTAGTGATACGCAATGCCTATCTAACTAAGGCAAGTGACCACTACCGGTCTATACTAAATCTAGTAAGATCAACTGCCAGGCATCAGGAGTAAAAGCTGAAAAAACATTTTGTCTATCATCTTAAACGCAACCCGTCACCCTACTGCCAGAGGCTTCACCGAGATATAGATGGGCATTTCCTCCACACCCACATTTACCATTTAAAAAGTTATCTTATATCTTCATATTCATACCTTAACGAATCTAAAGTTTTCTTTTATCAATTCTTGTTAATTAAGTTTTGAGGTTTCCAAATATTTTTGTATGAAAATTTTCACAACTATAACTTTTATATTAAAGCGAAGTTCTGACGAAGAGATAAGAAGTGATACAAAACATGTGTCGGCACCAAACAATAAATGAAAAACTGTAATATGAGAATAATTAGATGAGTTTAGTTAACAATACAAAATAGGTATTTTCAGCGCATGATGAAATGGAAAGAAGTAAAAAACGAATGCATATTATTTGACCAAAATTTGTATTGGAATCAATGCAAGAGATAGGTGGCAACTAACTAAACAAGATCAAATAAAACTATCATAACATAAAAAAATCTAATAAAGAAAAAATAGAAAATTAGGGTAAAATCGAGGAGAGATGAAATAGAATTAGCAGAATTTTCCAAAACAATAAACGCATTAAAAACCAGAGACATTTATAAGCACAATCAGTTCAAAATTGATAAAACACTAAAGAAAGGAAGAAGCGTCAAATCCACGAAAAGAAGATTAACAGGATACCAAGAGATATTTGCTCTAAAGGATGAAAATAGAAATACTATCAACAAAAGAGATGCAGTGATAAAAATTACAGAGGATTTCTTTACAATGCTATTGTATAGTGATAAAAGAAATAACTTAGCCAATAGAAATGATAACATAATTCATCTTGTACCAAAAGTAACAGTAGAAGTAAAGAGCGCATTCAAAAGTATGAAAAGAGGCAAAGCAGAAGGAGAAGATGGCTTAACAATTGATTTAATAATAGATGGAGGAGATTTCCTTGTATTTAAACTCGCTGATCTTTACATAAATCATTTGCAAGACTGCTCTATTTCTAGAGCTTGGAAAAACCTTATAATCCTTCTATTTCACAGAAGAGAGACAGAAAAGATCTGAAATATCACCATCCAAAAATCTACAGTCAGTAATATATAATATATTTTAGAAATATAATTAGGCTAAATAGAAAGACACGTAGACTTTAATCAACCAGGAGAGTAGGCAGGTCTTTGAAGCGGGTATTTGACAACTGACCATATGTATTAAACTAGCTAATATAAAGACCTACAGAGTATGACAAACCACTATGTATGACATAATTATATAGAATATGTGAGAGCTATTAATTCGGTCAAAACTTCAACAGTAATAAAAGCCATTCAACTGCAATGAATAGATGAATCTTATGTCAGAATACTTGAAGATATCTATACGGGTAGTACAGCAGTGCTGAAACTACATAGTGAGAAACTTCCGATTGAGAAAGGAGTTAGATAGAGAGATTCCATCTCCCCTAAATTGTTCACATCGTGCCTAGAAGGTTTTAAGGATTTACATCAGGAAAACTTAGGAATTAATATAATTGGGGACTACCTTAGCAAATTAAGATTTGCAGATCACCTACTTCTATTTATTTTATAAAAGATGATAGAAGATTTGTATAGAAAATTCAGAAATGTAATACTGAAAACGAATATGAGGAAAACTAAACAAAAACAATGAATATGGAGAGGGATAACAAATAAGGGTTATTGATAATCTTCTATATATTGTTAATAATCTTATATACTTAGGACAGACTGTAAATGTTTCCCCAAGACAGGGGGCCAACATCAAAAGAAGGATAAGCATAGAGGGCAGAGCTTTTGGTAAATAAAATGAGATTAGAAAAAGTAAAATCCCAGTTTTTCTTAAATTTTATCAGATTGTCCTTTTAGTATTAGATTGGACATCATGTTTACTTTATAATATATCATATATTGTATATATATATATATATATATATATTTTACATTTATATTTTATTTCTAGATATATTTATAAAACTCTATATATATATATATATATATATATATTTATATATATATATATATATATATATGTGTGTGTGTGTGTGTGTGTGTGCGCGCATGCAAATACTCACGGAAAAAGAAAGGCAAAAGGTAGCCCCATACACTTTCATGTGGTTAGTCACACATCTTCAGGGTACGCATGGAATGCAGAAAGGACCAATAGTTGAAATAAAAGGGAGAGAAATAAAATGTCTATTTATCAAAAGTGGTCATAAAATAGATCCAGTTTAATCAATTATACCAGGATTAGGAGATTAGGGAAAAAACGCTATGTTTCAAAGTACCTACAGGCAAGAGAGGAAGCCCTCGAATGTGATGGAAACATGGGGTGGAATCCACTTAAAACAGGAAGGATCTCGATATCCACGAAGCCGATGCATTAGAGGCACAAATGCCATAGAAGGGTGTGTTAAACTGATAATGGGCCAACCAATGTGGAATTTTGTTGTAAAGAAGGCTCATCCATGATTCAGCAGTTAATGTATGAATTCAGAAAAAAAAATTGTGTTATTCTCCTTTAGAACTCCCCAATAATGGAGAAAAAAAAGCAAAGTGTTGAATATATATATATATATATATATATATATATATATGATAAATTTTGCACATTTTTACGTGTTTTTCATATTTAAATAAGCCATATATATTTTTGATATATTAATGTCTGGATTCTCTTAACGACCTCGGGATCAGAGCCCCAGGCGAAATCACACAAAGACAAGAGCTTGGCTCCGGCCGGGAATCGAACCCTGGTCGGCAAGCTTATATAGACAGTGACTAACCCATTCGGCCACGAAGAAAGATAAAAGTCAATGACAATGGGTTAGTCACTGTCTATATAAGCTTGCCGACCAGGGTTCGATTCCCGGCCGGAGCCAAGCTCTTGTCTTTGTGTGATTTCGCCTGGGGCTCTGATCCCGAGGTCGTTAAGAGAATCCAGACATTAATATATCAAAAATATATATGGCTTATTTGAATATGAAAAACACGTAAAAATTTGCAAAATTTATCATTAATTGAATGCCAAATAACAAACTACCAATTAGCTACGATGGTGAAGATGGGTTGATTTCAATTCTAAGTACAAAATACCTGAATTCGACAGGTATAAGTACAGTAGAATTGTCATTGACTTTTATCTTTCTTCGTGGCCGAATGGGTTAGTCACTGTCTATATAAGCTTGCCGACCAGGGTTCGATTCCCGGCCGGAGCCAAGCTCTTGTCTTTGTGTGATTTCGCCTGGGGCTCTGATCCCGAGGTCGTTAAGAGAATCCAGATATTAATATATCAAAAATATATATGGCTTATTTGAATATGAAAAACACGTAAAAATGTGCAAAATTTATCATTAATTGAATGCCAAGTAACAAACTACCAATTAGCTACGATGGTGAAGATGGGTTGATTTCAATTCTAAGTACAAAATACCTGAATTCGACAGGTATAAGTACAGTAGAATTGTCATTGACTTTTATCTTTCTTCGTGGCCGAATGGGTTAGTCACTGTCTATATAAGCTTGCCGACCAGGGTTCGATTCCCAGCCGGAGCCAAGCTCTTGTCTTTGTGTGATTTCGCCTGGGGCTCTGATCCCGAGGTCGTTAAGAGAATCCAGACATTAATATATCAAAAATATATATGGCTTATATATATATATATATATATATACATATATATGCATGTACATATATATATATATATATATATGTGTGTGTGTGTGTATATATGTATATATTCTTAGAAAGCTGGTCTAGTGTACAGTAAATAATTTATTAATATATTAATTTATGTATTTCATTTGTGAGGTGAAGAGCCAGCTCATAAGATGAGTTCTTCTCATGAAGGTGTTAAGTTTTGTATGTAAATTACGTAAGACTTTCGTCACAAATTTTATTGTATTTTTTATTCAAGTCAGTATATGTAAATTTACGGTATTTTTAAGAATTAACTTTATTTCACATAAATTGTTACGAAATCTTATGTAAACTTTTCAAGAGTGTTATATGACCCTACGAGATATGAACGATGGCTTATGTAAATCTATTTTTTATATTTTTGTTAGGTATTGCATCATCTTTGGGAGAAAATACACAATTCTTATATGAGCTAGGTGTTTTGAAAGGTCCTCGAAAACCCCAGAGTTAGATTTCATCCTTTTTTTTTATTTTCGAGGACAAAGGTGGACGGAGCTTTTGCATTGGTACACTTCCATATCTGTGACCTAGATTAATTGAGAAGTTACTAAGTCCATATATATGTGCCCCTAGGGATGAGTGAGGCAGAAGAGAAACAGCCGTCTTGTGAAAGAGCCAAAATTCCCTCTCTCTCACAAAGTGCCTATAGTGTATCCTCTCCAAAGTGATCAAGATTAATTACAGCATACAGTATATCATATGTGTAGCAAGTTGAAACGTTATGAAAGACTTTAAGGTGATTTTAAATTTATTGTGTTGTGGTGAGTGCTCGTAATGTGTAAAATTTAATTTCCAGTGAAACAAGTGATTGTATAATTTTCATAAGTATTTATTTCTTAGTCTAAGGCTTTTATGCAGCTTTAATATTGTGAGTCAAGTGATTATAGAATTTTCAGAGCATAATTATTTCTTTTGTCTTAGTCTAAGTTTTATTTAGATGTAATATTTCAAGTCAAGTGAGTATATAATTCTCAGAATGACATTTCTTTTGTCTTATTCTAAGTTTGCTCAGACTTAATATTTCAAGTAATTTATTTTTTTATGTAAAGTCTTTCAAAGTGTTGTAATTTTTATGGGATATATTTATTTTTGTAAAAAGTGCATTATTTCAGTCACCAGTGTTTATTTCGTTCGTGTGGTGTTAAAGAATCGAAGTAAGAGGTGGTTTTAAATCATTCATAATAATAATTACTCAGTGTTGTTTGGAGTGTACTTAAGAGACCTTGGAATATTCAGCTTTTGTTATGTATTGCTGTCTGGGAGTTTTATAATTGTCTCAGAGTTTGGGTATTATTATTTTTCAAGTGTAACAGATTTAATATAAAAACAAACAGGTGAGTTAGAACTCAGGAGGTTGTGTAGCTTGATAGCCGTAATATATGTAATGTTATATATGATATTATGAGTATATATGTGTGTACACTATATAATATATATATATATATATATATATACTGTATATGCGTCTATGTATATAAATATATATATATATATATATATATGTATATATATATGTTTATATATATATACTCATACATGTATGCGTATATATATATATATATATATGTGTGTGTGTGTGTATTTATATATATATATATATATATATTCAAATATATACATATGTATATATATAAATATATATATATATATATATATAACTTATGTTAAAATTTCATCTTGTAAATAGCATACGGAACTATTCCGTTATGTATTTGGTAAAACAGCACTTCTGTGATATGTAATAGCAAGTAGTTCTATAAAGAACCGGTTAAACAAATTTGGAGGTGAGACTTTAACAGGTTCAGGAATAGGAGGGTTAATATCCTCTCTGACTCCCCCGAGACCACTTTGTGGTTAACCATCCGATAACCATTAAAAGGGAGAAGTGCTCTATTGCGTCATAGGTACTTTCATTCAAGGAGTTAGACTAAGTTCTTTTATTTTTCACACTCAATATTATTTTACTTACCTTTTACTTTCATTATATAAGTACAAAAAGATACATTTTTTTACTTCAACATACTGCGTCAGTAATGACTATTAGGTATCCCTCGGGTTAAATTTACAGATCACTGGTATCTTCTTTGCTTACAATCATCATCACTATCAGGATCACGGAAGTCCTTCAATTCATCTGGTGCCCATACGAGCCCAACTGACGCATCATCGAGTACCAGTCTTCTCGAGGAACTGTGAAGGACTGAAACATAATGAACAACGCCATTACCAGAAGGCTCTTATGAATTAAGTGTTGTTAGTTATGAACTTCATCTCTTTTTTTGGTTGAACGATTCACCAACATAGAGAGAGAGAGAGAGAGAGAGAGAGAGAGAGAGACCTGGCCCTCCATGGTCCTAGCTTGAGTGGAGAGGGGGCACTGTCCTGCTTGACAGGGCAATGTCACTCCCTTGCATCTGACAGTCATGGGTGGCCTTTAAACTTTTAAATAGCGAGCCATGATTGCCGATGTCCTTGGGGATATGGCACCTGGATGACGACGACGATGATGATGATGTTGATATATAAGAAAAATGTTGTAAAATGGTGTGCGGCAGATATTGAAAAGGAAACAGTTTATTGTTAAAGAGAATTAGCATATATGTATGTATGCATGTATGAATGAATGTATATGTTATCATTTTCATAAAGCAGGAGAGCTGTGATGCACATATAGCTAGAGAGCGATCAAATCGTGATATCCCTTGTAAGCCTTAAACATTCTATAATTTCGACTTCATAAAAATAATGAAGCGACACTTAATTTGTGTCCAGTCATAGTGAAAACTTTATATAAGTCTGTCGTATTAAGTGCATTTGTTAAATTGTGTAACACTGTCTATTTTCAGTCTGCATTATTTTCTAGGCTATGCAATAGTATTGATAAATATCATTTACTTACCAATATCTTTAAAATATTTTTTATCAGTAACATTTGATATATATATATATATATATATATATATATATATATATATATATATATATATATATATATATATATATATATATATATATATATATATATATATATATATATATATATATGGTAGTAGGTAGTAGGGCACCAGCCACCCACTGAGATACTACCGCTAGAGTGTTATGGGGTCCTTCGACTGGTCTTAGAGTACTACATTGGAGTATTCTCTCTGGTTACGGTTCTTTTTTTCCTTTACCTATAGATACACCGAATAGTCTACCCTTTTCGTTACATTTTCTATTCTGTCCTCTTACTCCTGACAACACTGAGATTACCACACAATTCTTCTTCACCCAAGGGGTTACTGCACTATCATTGTTCAGTGGGCACTTTCCTCTAAGTAAGGGTTGAAAAGATTCTTTAGCTGTGGTAAGCAGCTCTTCTAGGAGAAAGACGCTGTAAAATCAAACCATTGTTATCTAGTCTTGGATAGTGCCATTCCACTGTCTCTAGTTAGAGTTCTCTTGCTTGAAGGAACACCCGGCGCACCATTCAATCTTATTTCTCTCTCACCTGTTTTCTTAAAGATTTTATAGTTTATATAGGAGATCTCGATTTTAATGTTGTTACTGTTTTAAGAAAAAAATATTTTTCTTTGTTTCCTTTCTTCACTTCGCTATTTTCTCTATTGGGGCCTCTGGGCTTATAGCATCCAGTTTTCCTACTAGGGTTGTAGCTTAGCAAGTAATAATAATAATAATAATAATAATAATAATAATAGATAGGTAGATAGATATATAGATAGATAGAAAGATAGATAGGTTTAAATAATTACAGATATGGCCTATGAAATTTATGCAATGAATATCAAATAGTTTCTGTCATGAAACCTTTTCTATTTAAGATTTATAAAGGTTTACTGCTCTTTCCAAAGTCTGAATTTTCCTGTAATAAGTAATTCATTATTAACGAAACGATTTCATACCAGGATACAATATTATAACATCAAACGATTGGTAAAAGGATAAAAGGTTTAGCGAATAAAGAAGAAAACAATTTTTAACCTTTTTAGTTACTCGACATTGTTTTATAAATTCAATTAATCTCCCGGCTGATGCAAATATGACTGGTGGTCCTTGATGCCTTTGATATGCCATCAAACGTTTTAGGATTAAAACGAATTTATTTTAGGGTTTTTTGTTTAGTTTGGCTTGAGTTCATAAAGATGTATTTGTTCAATCTTATAATTGCTTATATTACTGTACAGCGTTCTCTGTTTTCTTTATAATTTATAATCATAATTTTAAAATAGAAATCTTTAGAATAACGGTTTTTTAACTAAACATACTTTTTAAATTTTCTTTAT
>NC_090744.1:91199512-91214512 GCF_036898095.1 Palaemon carinicauda
TATGATCGTGCACTAAAAGAGTGACATAAGAAAAGTCACATAACTTGACATGTAACAGTTTTAGTGGTAACTAAGTTAATGATACTCATAAATACAGTGATAGATTTAGCCGTTACTTAAACATAACTGTTGAAGGTAAGGTGTATCCCATCCCCAAGATTCGATCCAAGTGTGTGGAGCATTTGTCACATCCTAGAATGCAATCTCCCAAGACCAAAATATAATGTAGAGACTTGCCACAGGAGATTCGAGACAGTCGTTGAATGATACCATATGGGAATTTACAAGATGATTCCAGACTTTATTAAAGAAAACCCATCACACAGTCCAAGAGGTACGCTTTTTCAATTCACTGTCGCAAGTATCTTTGACCTTATGACCTGTATGAAGGCATCTCCTAACCCCAAGTATAGATGAGCGACGACTAACTGCAGCAGCAGGCTAGACCTTGCTTGCTGTTCACTTTTTCCAACATAGTTTTCTTTTCTTTGCATTAGGCAAAGCCAAAGATGCACCTGTGTACCTCTCAAAGGTTTTCATTTCTCTTGATCAGTTGAAATTACATTGTTTTATAGACGCACACATAGCTGATGACATCATTGATTATTCATTATGAATATTAATATTAACAATAACATTATTATTATTATTATTATTATTATTATTATTATTATTATTATTATTATTATTATTATTATTATTATTATTATTATTATTCATGTAATTCATATTATTCATATTCATATTCATATTCATATTATTATTATTATTATTATTATTATTATTATTATTATTATTATTATTGGTAATATTTTTATTATTATTATTATTATTATTATTATTATTATTATTATTATTATTATTATTAGATAAGCTAAAACACTAGCTGGAAAAGCACGATGCTAAAAACCAATTGTTCCAACAAAGAAAAATAGCCAAGTGAAGAAAGGAAATAGATAAACTACAAGGCAAGTAATGAACAATTAAGAATAAAAGAATTACAAAACAGTATAAAAGTTGAAAAAAATCTTCCATATATAAACTATAGAATAGTGTGCACGAATGTAGCCTTAAGCAAGAGAACTTTACCCCAAGACTGTCGACGACAATGTTACAGAGGTTATGGCACTATCCCAAGACTAGAAAACAATGGTTTCATTTCGGAGTGTCCTTCTCCTAGAAGAGCTGCTTACCATAGCTAGAGTGTCTCAATCCTTATGAAGAGGAAAGTAGCCAGTGAACAGTTGTTAAACCCTTGAACGAAGAAGAATTGTTTGGTAATCTCAGTGTTGAAAGGTGTATAGGGACAGATGAGAATGTGGAAAGAATAGACCAGACTTTTCGTTGAATTTTTAGGCAAAGGAAAAATTAGTGGTAACTAGATATAGAGATCCAATGTATTACTGTCTAGCCAGTCAAAGAACCCAATAACTCTGGCGGTAGAGTAAGAAATCAACACGTAAAATTGACAGACTTTTAAAACCCTTATTCTTCAACATGCTTAAACAGGTGCAACAATGAAGGATAGATATAAAAGTAATGGTGATGATTTGTTGTGGAAAGGTTGTAGGCTACTTGCACGAATCGAACTATGAAACTGGTAAGTACTGGTAAGAAAGTTTTGAAAATAAAGTTATTTCAGTAACATTTAGTTTTCATAAGCAAATCATGATGTATATATATATATATATATATATATATATATATATATATATATATATATATATATATATATATATATATATATATATATATATATATATATATATATATATATATATATATATATATATTACTCAAAAACCGATAAATCGGTTGGAACTTTTGACCGGGGAAACGTCTGTCTATATCCGAACATAACTTGACAACAAAACGTTTACCCGATTGAGCGGTTTAAAGAATTGATATAAACATTTTAACCGGGTGTCGCCGGTCGCTTGCTTTTGACATTACCCATAGTCAAAAGACAAAAAAAATCTGGGTAACGTACCTACAACTATAACGTTAAATAATAAAATAGCATACACGCCAACCTTTGATCACAGCACTGGCAGCATTTTTGCTTGTTCCCCGGTCGCGCTTGCCAGCGCTGTGATCAAAGGTTGGCGTGTATGCTATTTTATTATTTAACGTTATAGTTGTAGGTACGTTACCCAGAATTTTTTTGTTTTATGACTATGGGTAATGTCAAAAGCAAGCGACCGGCGACACCCGGTTAAAATGTTTATATCAATTCTTTAAACCGCTCAATCGGGTAAACGTTTTGTTGTCAAGTTATGTTCGGATATAGACAGACGTTTCCCCTGTCAAAAGGTCCAACCGATTTATCGGTTTTTGGGTAAAATATCACTCTTTTTTTACGCAAGCGTATTGATTAACTACTTTATAGTCATATCTTCAAAATGTGAGGTCAAACATGTCTATAACTTATTATTCAGAAGCTGAGAAATAAACGTTGAAAGTTCGCTTAAAGATGTCAGTTTGATGCCTTTTGAAACTTAAGTACGTGACTACAGCCTTCGTGATTACCGCAAAACATTCCCACATAGCCTAATACACAATTTAAAACATAATCTACAAAACCTGAGGTCGAACAGCTATCTAGCTCATTCAGAAGCTAAGATTATAGAGTTGAAACTTTGCTAAAAAGCGTCTATCCATGACTCTATATCGAACACCTGAAAGTTGACGTCATTTTTGCTATTTTTTTTGCATATTCCTGACGTCATATTTCACGAACCTTATAAGATAGGGACTTGAAACTTTTAGGATCGTCTAGTTAAATTGAATAGAACTAAATCCTAGAGTTTCAAGCTTATACTATGTCCGGAAAGCACTTTTCTGAAAACCCGGTATTTCTGGTTTACGTAATCGTATATAACAGCACTGGCAGCATTTTTGCTTGTTCCCCGGTCGCGCTTGCCAGCGCTGTGATATATATATATATATATATATATATATATATATATATATATATATATATATATATATATATATATATATATATATATATATATGTGTGTGTGTGTGTGTGTGTGTGTGTGTGTGTGTGTGTGTGATAATCATCATCATCATCATCATTATTATTATTATTATTATTATTATTATTATTAAGCTATCTATAAACATTTTAGTTCTTTATGAACGCAGTTACCGATCATAACTTTAATGAGCTAGTTACCCATCAAATCTTAACGCAGCCGTAATAAAGGAGTTACCCTTATAATCTATTTTCTGCGCACGAAGCCCCGCCCCAATCTGCAAACCTGTTTGGGAGAAAAAAAATTTCGCACCCGGGACCCAGTAAGTACACTTGTATACAATTCTGAAATTTCATTTGCCAGATATTGTTAATTTGTTAATCATCATTGTCATTATTTTGTATGTTCATATGCACCACCAGTTGTGTACTTGAAATAATTCCACTTAACAATTTAACAATTCAAATCACAGTCAACATGAGCAGCAGTTGGTGACCATGCTGAATCACCAGGAATACAAAATGGACACATATACTGGAAGTCCGATAGCCTTGACAGACTTTGTCTACCATGCATTTGGCATTATGGACAATGGCACGGTTGGTGAATTCCAAAATCAAGGCTTTAACCTTAAATCGAACTACAAGCTCACTGCGAGATGCAGGATGGACTTCCAGCACTAGACCACTACGTGGCAGCCCGCTGCCTACGTCAACCAGCACTAGGTGCCGCAACGTGTACATTCATTTTAAGATGATTTATTCATAATTCTTAGGCTATATGTTAAGACATTATTCTTCCTTCTGGAGAAATCTCTTTAAACTCTCATCGTCACCACCATCTTACCATCTTGCTTCTCTTCTTTAGTGTTGTTATTTGTTTAACTTCCCCTTTTGATTTTTCTGCCTATGTTCTACCTCCCATATCCTAAATGTATTTATTTGATTAATATTTGTACGAACAAAATATTGAATAAACTTTAGATGTAAAGACAAAATAAAGTTTTAACTAAGAAGCATGAAAACGTTTCGTCATTTACTTTTCACGTTGTTTTGTTATAGAGGTAAATGATGACACAAGAAATATATGAAATATTAATATAAAACTATTTCATATAAACGAATGATGGTTATGTCATCTCCATCCATGCAGATCCATGAATAACAAATACTTTAGCACGAGAGTCTGCCAATATTTCAGTAAATCCTAAATTAAAAGGGAATTCACCCAATTTCAGGAAATTATTTGAATGGATCCTTGCTCTCGCTGAAACTAACGATGTTGTTTGAAATGTCAGAATGAATAGCAGTGATGAATATATCATTACAATAATGAATTTCATTTGTAATTTTAGTATACAAAAGAATAGGCAAAAACTCAATAGTGATCTAAAATAAGTTTTTTGTGTAACAGTTTTTAACGAATTTAGATACTTTAAACCCTACAGATTTTGAAGTTAAAATTGAAATTTGTTTAGTTTCATTTATAGTTAAGGGGAATTTGTGTTTTGCACATTTATTTTTGTGTGAAATTTTGCTTTGATAGTAGAAAATGTTGATGATATCAAAATTTTAGGGATATTTCCCAATATGCATCTCTACACCATAATTCAGACCATAGTTTCATGCATAGTTGAGGTGCATTTGTTTTGTGCGCAAAAAGTGATATTTGTGTTCCATTTTTTTATGAAGTGGTATTTAGATCATAGAAAATATTGAAGGATATTGAAGTCAATTCAAGAAAATTCCATCACATCATAGATATTAATTTTTTAATTATTTTAAAATAGAAATTACTTCACAAAGATTTGGCAAATTTTGATGGACTTAAAAATGTTTATTTTATTTTTGACCGATAATTGATTCATTCCAGAGTGTAACTATGCAAACCTTCCATCATCAAAAATGGCACATCTGTTTGAAGATTGAGGGATATAAGCAATTCGAACCATGTCCTTCAATATATTAGGTGATTTTGTCTGTTCATTATAAAGTACGAGAAATATTAACAATTCTTGAAAATTTGACTTTTGACCCACAATACAACTAGGTAATAATTTTTGAAGAAATATTTAATGTCAATGTATATTAATATCATTACCAATAAAATTATATATTATAAATTGCTATGGAATAAATGGATGGGCAAATAAAATAGAATATTGAGAAAAACATATCTTCGAGTTTTCAACCTTTAGAAATTCTAATTTGGCAAAAATGGGTTAGAATAGATCTTATACTGAATATTTCAGCTGGCATCCACCCCATTCTATAGCACCAAACTATGACCTTACTGCTAAAGGGTTAAAGGCCCCTCATGAATGATAGAGGCAAGGGACAGTGACATTGCCCTACTAGGTAGGACAATGCCGTAGATACTGTTCATATATACAAGGCCCAAGGCCCCTCTCCACCCTAGCTAGGACCAAAGATGGAGAGGCAGAGATAGACCTATAGGCTCCTGAAACACCCCATTTTTAGCTTACAGGGATGGTGAGGTTGCAGTAACCAAAGGAACTAGCGAGTTTGAGTGGGACTCAAACCCCAGTCTGGGGATCACCAGTAAGGGACGTTACCACATAGCCCACTGTAACCACTAGATGCCTGTCTCTAACATAAAATGATTTTCAAATCACATTTTCTTTTCTTCTACTAATTTGAGGATATGAACTATTAGAGTTTTATTCTTCTTGAGTTAGTTTATACTGAGATATATATGCAACAGTACTTATAATTACCTACTCAATTGAAGTCATATACATGCCGATGCAATGATGCTACTCTCAATATGTGTAATGCTATGCTGTTACATAAGTTATATAACATACGATTACTAATATATCCCATGCGTAACATTATGCTTCCTAACCTGGTATGTATACATTCCTAAACTGGTACTATACTTCTATATTGGTAAGTTCACTCCTAAACTGCCCGGTATACGGCCAGACTAAGACCTTGTAGTATGAAGATATATTTGGAACAGTGTTCTTCTGCCAAAGCAACATGCAATTCTCAACCTTGGCTTTATTGTACTCATACCTAAGCTAACAGTTATACTGCACAGTTAGTGTGGCTTCAAATGCATAACATTTGTGGCATTTGACTTAAGAGTTAACATTGTCATAAGAATGTGGGAGAATATTTCACATCTTTCCCTATGGTTGGAGCACAATTGCAAGCGCATGCAAGCTCAACATGGTGCAATTTAAATTTGCTACTATAACCATTGATGGTACTTTTATTATATTAAGGTATAAATACAAAAGAACAACATTAAGTGTTATGACAACAAATACACTTTCAAATAAGACAAGTGCATATCTTTTACATAGGAGAAAATACTTTTCAAGTGATAACATGAGGGGTAACAATCTTTCCCTTTCTTGATTTATCATACACATCTCAAACATTGGAATTTGAGCTTAGAAAACTATGCTCTTGTTTACATTTATGCAACTACATACGCAAACTACACCATAGACAAAACTACTCTATTGCTTACAATTATTTTACACACTTTCCTGATCGCACATTCTACCATAAACAATCTCAGCTTCGAGTGGTTAGCTACACATCTTGATAATAAGAAAACCAGTTCACTATTCCGGTCCACTAATCATCAAGGGTATTGCTTTATGGTTAAATAAAAGATTTATGTTGTTAAATTGATTTTCATAGATCAAGGACAACCAACTCCCTAACTACAATATTTATGGTAGACTATACAGTAAATATAACGATAAAAACACAGGTCTCGCAAACAGTGAATTTAACTATTCTCTATACAAACAAGTTGCAGGATGCCATGCTAAGGCCTGTGTCTACTGAACCATCCTAATGATTTTACCAAGAGGAAAACATATGTAACAGTGATTGTAAATTCAGTTTAGATCTAGTCACTCCAAATTAGGGCTATAATCAATTATAAGTATTTTTTCTTACAAACAGTCTTTTACATATCCGTTCAGGCTCATGAACCTAATAACCATAAGCAGGAAAAAAAATCATTTGATGATGATTTGTCTCTTAAAGCATCCTAATGACTAACTTACACACCAGTCACATAATGTAAACAACTTGACCAGAGTTTGTAAATCCTTTGGACAGGGATATTCTTCATACAAAGTTCAACTAAGTACAAGTTCACTGTAAGTAAGCCAGGTCGTGTCAATATCAGATCAATATTATATGAAAGGAATATACAGGAATAAATACTTAGAAATTTTCATGATGGTTACATACTTCAACTATTCTAAAACATACAAAATGAAAAATTTATTCTTCTCAGAAATACAGTTATACACAAATCAGTAAAAGGATATAATGATATAAAATTTCTTCAATTAACCTAGAGGGAGGAACAGTATTGGTAGCACCTATGGTTTGTAGGCCTACTCTTCCGTTCACTACATCAGGAGTGATAACGTCCATTACCTGCATTTTCACTAAACCCTTTTCTCGTCCTATACACATTCCATTATGTTTTGGTCAAACACTTTTATTGCTACACATGGGCAATTCCATCAGGGGTTTAGTTTTTTAATAGTACTAAGAATAAAATTTCCACTTTTAACCCACACAAGAGAGTTTTCATCCACTTGTTTTATTTTTCCTCTTTTGGTTGGCTATTGTGTGATGCTTCCTGGTCATCTCTCTAGAAGCTTTCTGAATTATCATCAAGAGCCTTTACAATCTCAGTCTCTTGTAAATCATCATTATTTGTGGGGAATACACTAGTCACTCAGCTATGTGCTGTATACGAGAAAAATAAAAAGTGAAGTTGTTCACCAAGAGAGGTCAGTACAGCTGAATTAAATATGATATTATGCTCTTTCACCTAAGTACTTTGTCCATAAGAAATATACGAGAAAAATAAAAAGTGAAGTTGTTCACCAAGAGAGGTCTCTACAGCTGAATTCAACTTATGCTCTTTCACCTAAGTACTTTGTCCATGGAATAGGGTGTACAATAGACATTATATCTAGTATTGTTTTCATGGTTCCACGAATTATTTCACTTTCCTTGTGGATGATGTGGGATGATATGACCAACATTTATCTTTTGTTTGTGGTATAATTATCTAAATTGGTTTGTTGTAAGCTCAGCACCATTATCAGAAATGACTATATGTATACCAAAATCCTTTAAATAGATAAGGATGTTTCCTCACAATGGATAGAACTTGACATATTGGGTAAAAAGATCAATAACAGTAAATATATATCTATAACCATTTGCCCCTTATAGCATATCAGTTAAATCAAGACTGATTTGCTCTAAAAGCTTAGTTATACGAGACAATTCTTGGAACTGTTGTAGTAAAGAACTACCGGCTTAAAGTTTATATCACATGATACATATTTGGTAACATCAGATCGCAATAAAGGCCAATACAACTAGTTTTCAATAGCAGTAACTGTTTTACTTATACTACAGTAGTGTGCCCTGACACTGATTTATTACCAAATTTCAAAGGTGCCTTTGTTAAATTCTTAGGAACTGCTATTCTTAACTGAATTGAGTTATCAACTTTATCTGCGCTGAAAAACAGCAGTGCATCATACGAGAAGAATTGATTAAACATAGCTCTAGAAAACCTCTTGCCTATTAATTTACACCCTCTTGTTTAGCCCACATTGGTTCCTCTAATTACTTTTTTTTACTCATCCTTGCATAGACTAAGATGATCATCCCTACCCTAATGAAAGAATGCTCTGACTGGTCTACTTAGATGATCTGTGATCTGATTATTTATATCTGACCTATATATTACCTTGAAATATTAACTTGTATCTCAATCATTCCCCTGCTCATCCTAAGGGAATTGGTAGGTCTCTTGAATACCTATAATAGAGGCTGATGATCTGTGTGAGTGATAAATGGAACACCCCAAACAAAATGATGGAACCTATGACAGGATAAGATCATGGCAAGTACTTCTCTGTCATTGTCACTGTAGCATTGTTCAACTGGCTTAAGTTTCTTGGAGATATATCCAAAAGGTTTTAACTGATCATCTTGTCTCAGAAAAAGCAGCACCACCATAATCTAAACTGAAATCAATAAATAATTCAAAGTACTGGGGCAGTGACTACTGTTCGTTTCATCTATTCAAAGCTGGAAGGACAATCTTTTGTCCAAAAGAAGGGTTCTTTCTCTTTACAAGATATTAGTAATTGAAATAGAAACATTAGCATAATCCTTATTGTGTTTAATGTAAAATTGATATATTCAGAGAAATCTTATAGTTTGCTGGGCGCTAGTAAGTGGTTCATTCCCTTAACTGCTCTGATATTATAAAGACATGGTCTACAATCATCTTTGGAAATTATATGAACTGAACACTTGACTGCCGTTTAAATGTTCAACAAGAGTGAAAAAATAGGAATCTAAAGAACAATACTATCTAAGTAATTCCTTTTTCAATAAAAGAATAGATATGATACTTAAAAATATAACTGAATTTCAACTTAATCAAAAGGAAGACGCTTAAATAAATACATTGAAACTCACAGATAAAAGCGGTTAAATCTCTACTCTCTCCATCTTTATTTAATTCCACTTGATGATACACATCTTTCATATCTAAAAAAGCATAATAATGGTATTGCCGTTATTTCAACCATATCCTCTAACCTAGGTAAAGGTAAATATGAACTGGAGGAGTATGTTGGTTTTATAGCAATTGAGGCACATTCTTTGATTGAGATCAAGTCGTCTAACAAAAACAGTAGGGTTTAGCTATAATGCACTTCAGGATCCTATTACTCTTTTTATTCTTCCATATCTTCTAACATGGTGGAAATAATGGTTTGGTCTTTATCAGCAATTCGAAATATGGGAGACCTAACTGCTGTTGATCCCTTATTACAATATAAGGTTCCCTAATTCTTTCTCTTCAAGAATGAATACTAAGTTATTTATAATCAATATATCAATTAATTCTGTCTGTTGATCAGAAGTAAGAAGGGAATTATCTTGTTGAGAAAACAAATGTTTAAACTTTTCCTCTCTGGTACAGTATAGACTGACTTGATATTGACTTGAATATGTAATTCTTGAACAACTAGTCAGTCACTTAGAAGTAATACAAGCTCTGACTGATAACCAATCTGCTTATAGAAAACTATACTCTACGGAGATAGCCATCTGCTCTGTTGTAAATGATATGCTAGAAATGATGGATGAAAATAAATGTGGTATCTTAATACTGATCGGTCTCAGTGCTGCTTTTGATACAGTTGTGCATGGACTACTACTAAATGATCTACGGTCCATCGGTGTTGAAGATCAAGCCTTCGAAGATCTGAAAGACTACTTAGTTGGTAGAAATTACTGTGTACAAATTAAAAACTCTTATTCATCATATGAATCCTTAGACAGAGGGGTACCCCAGGGGAGTGTACTTGGCCCAATCTTATTCTGCATCTATACTATTGGTCTATCGAAAATACTACAAAGGCATGGCGGGAAGTTCAAACTATTTGCAGATGACACACAATTTTACTTCTCCATAAATAATATACATGACGCTACGGAAACTCTAAACCGAATCCTTGATAGTGTTAGCGAATGGATGACATTTAAACAACTAAAATTAAATGAGAACAAAACTGAATTCATGGTGGTGGGTAAGAGAATCAGCGTGAGAAACTTGGGTGACATTCAAATCACCATAAATAATGCTTCGGTGCCGATATCTAGTAAAGTTCGAGATTTAGGTGTATTTCTTGACTGTAACCTGTCTAAATACCCAAATAGATAATGTGATAAAAACTGTTGGTTATCATCTAAGAAATATTACGTTTATAAAAAAGTACCCGGACGAAAATTCTGTAAAGAAACTTGTGATAAACTATGTTATTACCAGGATTGACTACTGCAACTCTATCTATTACAATTTGCCAAAAGCGCAACTTAAGAAATTGCGAAACATAATAAACAGAGGAGCTGGACTGATAAAAGGTGTACTACCTAGAGAAAGAATCACCCCTATACTAATCGATTTACACTGGCTGGCGATTAAAGCGAGAATTGAATTTAAAATATGTACCAAGTTATCAGGACCGGTCGTCCAAAATACTTATGAGAATTGCTACATATTGCGCAACCAACAAAATGTGTCGACACGAGAATAGTTACAGATGGCTTCAAACTGTTGGAACCTAGATTTATTATTATTATTGTTTTTAATTGCTAAGCTACAACCCTAGTTGGAAAAGCAGAATGCTATAAACCCAGGGGCTCCAACAGGGAAAATAGCCCAGTCAGGAAAGGGAACAAGGAAAAAATAAATATTTTACAATAACATTAAAATAAATATCTGCTATGTAATAAACTATAAAAACTTTAACAAAGCAAGAGGAAGAGAAATTTGATAGAACAGTGTGCCCGAGTGTACCCTCAAGCAAGAGAACTCTAATCCAAGATAGTGGAGGACCATGGTACAGAGGCTATAGCACTACCCAAGACTAGAGAACAATGGTTTTATTTTGGAGTGCCCTTCTCCTAGAAGAGCTGCTCACCATAGCTAAAGAGTCTCCTCTATCCTTAACAAGAGGAAAGTAGCCACTGAACGATTACAGAACAGAAGGTAACCACTTGGTGAAGAAGAATTGTTTGGTATCTCAGTGTTGTCAGGTGTATGAGGACAGAGGAGAATCTGTAAAGATATATGCCAGACTATTCTGTGTATGTGTAGGCAAAGGGAAAGTGAACCGTAACCAGAGAGAAGGATCCAAGGTAGTACTGTCTGGCCAGTCAAAGGACCCCATAACTCTCTAGCGGTAGTATTTCAACGGGTGGCTGGTGCCCTGATCAACCTACTACCTATACTTTACGCTCCAGAGCCTTGAAATATGTGGCCCCGAGACTATATAATAAGCTCCCACGAAACATTCGAATGATTGAAGACATTAAGGCTTTCGAGAGGAAACTGAAGACTTTCTTATTTCAAAAATCATACAACAGTGACGATTTAACAGTATATGAACAATATGAATTCTAGTTTTCCTGCATTTTGCCCCTAGCTGATCAAAGTCTTCTTCACTGGTTATCTTATAACACCCTGATAAAGCTCAACCTTCACAGTTATCTTGGTTCCAGTATTATTGAACAGTAGAAAAAAAGACAGTTCCTGTGTTTTATTGACATTAAGACAGTGCAGACGAAGTTTGACTCTCCTTAATTTCTGGTTTATATAAATTCTAACAATGTCTTAGGAGGTTCATTTAAAGCTAATGGATATTTACCAAATGTTTACTGAGGTAGAATAACCAAAGCTTTATGAGTTGAAGTACTTTAATCTGTCTGACACTTTTATTAGAAGGTCTGGGTCCTATGTAATGGTTTCATTAAAGATTTTTGTCCGATTTCAAGACCACTAGATCAACTAAAGAAAGCAGAGACATGTGAATGAACTTCCAAACATGAACACGGTTTTCAGAAATTAACACACGCTCTTTCTAATGATAGTTTACTCCCTTTTCCAAATTTCGATAGGCACATGGGAGGCAAGTGATATAGCCATTGGTGGAGTGATTGAACAAATCGATATTACTAGAGTAACTCAACCTATAGAGTAGCTCAACCTATAACATTTGCATCACGAGCCTGAATGGGTCCAAGAGAAACTATTCCGTCCTTGATAAAGAAACTCCACATTAAGTAGGTGCTTGTACGGCATAGATATATTCTATTAAGACACACTATCTTCATTAAGTCTGATCATAAATTGTCATATATATATATTTAACAAATTAAATATTTCTAGTACGGGCTTGAAGCATTAATACATTTTCACATTATTGTGTTGGAATATTTACCTATATGTAGCAATCATGTAAGATATGAATTATTTTCGGTACTAAGTCAATGTCCTATCAACAAACCATTGATTCGAATCCAAATGAATGCGGACAGGAATATATAACCATGAAAGACCTGACTTCTGCTGATTAAACAATGATCAAAGGCTTTTAAGGACTGGAATTAAAGCAGGCACTAGATGCAGGACAACGGTACAGAGAAGAGGATAGAGATTCTAGTTGGAAAGTTGGCATAGGTATTGGAAGAGCAAGTGAGTGAAATATAAGAGGTAGCAATAAAATGATTTACGAAGATTGATTTTCTAGTGATGAATAAATATATGGGGTCAATGAAAAGATATTTATATCATTTGTTTGAATTAAGTTAGAATCAATAAAAACGTCAACTCTGAAGAGTTAACAAAAATATTTTAGAAGATCAAGAAGAACAAGCTCTTTATCAGAGAGGCATATAGATGGAGGTTTATATAATTTCTAGTAATTCAGTTGGAATAATCGAGAAGGCCAACTGTGAGGAGGTAGCCAGAAAAGGTATTTAGAACACTGATTATCTCCTGATGAAGAAGCAAAACATTTTCATAAAACAATGGAAAAATATTTATATCAATTCTAGTTTTCAGCTGGAATAATTGATAAAGCCGACTCTATAGGGGGTAGCAAGAATAGGATTTTCTAAGACTAATTTTTGGAGATGAAGAAGTACCAGATCTTTGTCATGGGTCAAACGGAATGTTACTTAGATTAATTCTAGTAATTCAGTTTCTGTCAACAAGTGTTGATTAAATGTAGCAGTATAATAGAAATTCCGCCTTTTCCTTCAAAGTTCTCTCTTTGAAGACAAAAACCTAAGGAAAGGCGCTGCCTTACAAAACTTCATGATACGAGTGATTTTACAACTAATGAAAAGATTTTAGATAATAAGTAAATATCTGATTTGCAATTTTTATATTAATATTCTCTAAAAATTCCAGAAAAAATGTAATTTTACGCATGAATATCTATTTAATATCATGTAGAAATCCACTTCCAGTAGTTTTTATCTTAAGATGAATTTTATAGTAATGTTACAGACATAAGTATATGCCCGTTCCTTTCTCTTTCTCCCTCTCATCACTTTAGCATCAATATTATATAATGAAAGATGAATAAAATAAAGTAAGTTCACATATATTTGAAAAATTCAAAGCTCATCTTCAGCTTTCCTTTTAGAATGATCAAATTGAATTACTAGAATTGAAGTAAATATCCTTCTACTTGCTCTATGACAAAGACCTTGAACAGTTGAACCTCTTTATCACGGGAAAATTCTTCTTTGCTTCAAACCTCATCTGATTCGGTTTTCTCGAATGGAAAGGGGCTGGTGAATCTAGTAATTGTATTATGAATAATCTCCTCTTGGTGAGATGAAGACATATCAATAGGTTTTTCTTTTTGTCTCTTCTTCTGTCTTTCCAAAATAGTCGACTAATAACTAAGTACATAATTCAAACTTTGGCACCAACTGCCCGTTGAGATACTACCACTAGAGAGTTATGGGGTCCTTTGACTGGCCAGACCGTACTACATAGGACCCTTCTCTCTGGTTACGGTTCTTTCCTTTTGCCTACACAGACACCGAATAGTCTGGCCTATTCTTTACAGATTCTCCTCTGTCCTCATACACCTGACAACACTGAGATTACCAAACTATTCTTCTTTTCTCAAGGGGTTAACTACTGCACTCTAATTTCAGTGGCTACCTTTCTCTTGGTAAGGGTAGAAGAGACTCTTCAGCTATGGTTAGCAGCTCTTCTAGGAGAAGGACACTCCAAAATCAAACCATTGTTCTCTAGTCTTTGGTAGTGCCATAGCCTCTGTACCATGGTATTCCACTGTCTTGGGTTAGAGTTCGCTTGCTTGAGGGTACACTCGGGCACACTGTTGCATCTAGTTTCTCTTCCTCGTATTTTGTTAAAGTTTATATAGGAAATATTCATTTTAATGTTTCTATTCTTAAAATATTTTATTTTTCCTTATTTCCTTTCCTCACTGGGCTATTTTCCCTGTTGGAGCCCCTGGGCTTATAGCATCCTGCTTTTCCAACTAGGGTTGTAGCTTAGCATTTGATAATAATAATAATAATAATAATAATAGAATATGCACTTATTTGTACCTCCTTTTCCCAAGTGATGAATATTAAACACATCATGC
>NC_090744.1:91222012-91229512 GCF_036898095.1 Palaemon carinicauda
AGGCCTTGGAGTATGTGATGCCCTTCTTACAATGTCCAATGCTGTACGAAAATCACGTGGTTGTGGTCAGGAAGTTAATATGATTGTCCTTGATTTTAGCGCTGGCTTTGACAGTATTAATCACGAGGCCCTTGTTTTCAATTTCAACAGTTGGGAGTGGGTGGGACTTTTCTTAGCATCATTATTGAATCTTCAATTAATAAACCGCAGAGTTGTTGTTGATGCGCACCATAGTGAGTATAGGAATGTGATATCTGGTGTTCCTCAAGGAAGCGTTCTTGACCCATTACTTTACATAGTATATACACATGACATGTGGTTTAGACTAAAACCAAGCTCGTTGCATATGCAGCTGATGTTACTCTCTTTGTATCAATTCCATCTCCTGAATGTAGATTGGAGGTTGCTGAATCCCTTAATAGAGATCTATCTAAAATTAGTTCATGATTCAAATTATAAGGGATGAAGTTGAATCCTAACAAAACTCAAAGTATGATTGTAAATAGGTCGAGGACAGTGGCTGCTCAACATCCGGATCTCAGCATTGATATTCTTTTTTTTTTTACCCCTATGAGTACTTTAATATTTTAGGCCTGATTCTCGACATGATTTTTAATTTTGAGAAACACTATAAGGCCTATAAGGTCCCCAGAAAGGATTATAGTCTATTGAGAAAAGGAAATATGAAAAAAGATAGAATCGTGTACCTGAGTATATCCTCATATAACAGGACTTTACCCCAAGACAGTTCAAGTCTATGGTACAGAGGCTATGGCATTACTCAAGACTGGAGAACAATGGTTTCATTTTGGAGTGATCGGCTCCTACACTAATTACCATGGCTAAAGAGGTTCTTCTACCGTTACCAAGAGGAAAGTAGCCATTGAAAATTACAATACAATAATTAATCCCGTGAGCAAACAGAACTTTTCAGTTATTATATTACTGTCTAGTATATGAGGAAAGGGGAAAATGTGTAAACAATAGTCCAGGCTATTCGGGGCATGTGTAGCAAAAGGAAAAATTATTTGTAGCCAGAAAGAGATCGAATATAGTACTATCTGGCCAGTTAAAAGGGACCAATAACTCTAGCACTAGTATCTCAACGGTTGGCTGGTGCCTTGACCAACCTAGTGTAACCTACTATATCGATTGATTGATTAATTTGTAGTTTCCTGGAATCCTGACATGTAAGGTCATTATATATATATATATATATATATATATATATATATATATATATATATATATATATATATATATATATATATATATACTGTATATATATATATATATATATATATATATATATAATATTTATATATATATACATATATATATATATATATATATATATATATAATTATATATCTATATATAATTATATGTATGTATATTTATATATATATATATATATATATATATATATATATATATATATATATATATATATATATATATATATATATATATAAATAAATATATATATTTATATATATAATTATATATCTATATATAATTATATATTTATATATATATAATTATATATCTATATATAATTATATGTATGTATATTTATATATATATATATATATATATATATATATATATTTATATATATATATATATATATATATATATATATATATATATATATATATTATATCCATATATATAAATACATACATACATTCATACATATATATATATATATATATATATATATATATATATATATATATATAATTTATATATATATGTATATATATACATATATATATATATATATATATATATATATATATATATATATATATATATATATATAAATATATATATATATATATATATATATATATATATATATATATATATATATATATATAACCTTTCAGTTGTGAATGTGGCACTAATCAAAAATTAAATAAATCTTAGTATACCAGAGTTGTAAAGAAATAATAATCGAAATGTCTGCTGCATTGCTATAAGGAATATTTTCCAATACAGTACAGTATTCATAAATAGATTTATGTGAAACGAAATATTGTAAAGTCATAGGTGAAACTTTAGTCATTATTTAAAAGGTTAGAATAATAAGGGTAAACAACATTCTAACAGACTAATTGAAATACTTTATTTGATCATTCCGATATGACCAACTATTGCATGGAAGCAATCCCTAATTTTCCTTGATGTTTCAGTCATTTCTTCTATTTAACATTGTTTGGTTTTTTAAATCGTTAATATCCCAGATATTAAAATCGAGTGCTTTTTCTTTATAAGATAGATTATATTATCCGGTTTTTATGTATGAAAATAGTATAAATAAAGCAAATGTTATTGCGTATTTAGATTTTTAAATTCCAAAATTATGTAATCAAAAGATGTAAAAAAAGAATGCTTCATGATGTATGGCTAAAAATGCAGGCAACAACTCGAACCCGTGGTTAAAGGACCACCAGATCTTCGCAATGATTGGCAGCAGTAATAAATGTGGTCTAGCGGAAGCACGCAACAGTTAGGCCCCTCTATACGGACATCAGTGGCTCCAGTAGGTGATTGTATTTCTGAAAGGAACGAATAGGTAAGATTAAATAAATGAGCAAAGTAAGCAACAGTAATCAATTATATTAATGATAAGGCAGAAAAACAAAATTTTTGAAGCTCTATTTACTTTTCGCTGATGTCAAGACGGCAAATGCCACTAAGAGCAGTGTTCTATGAAACATGGTTGAGGAGGTTTTCAATTCGGACCTGCAAAGATAGAGAGATAGAGAGGCTGTGAGATATAGTAATTATTGTCATTGGTTTTAGACTGAATTCTGTTCTTGTTTGACTACCTTTTCATATGAAGATATGAAACTGTCTGAAAGAGTTTCTGTTTCTTGGGCAGGTAAAATTGTGATCGATACTAAAGACATTCAGAAACAGGTTTGATAACATCTTCTACAAAGAGATAAAATAAATTTGCAATTCTTTACTCATATAACTGTTGTTATCAGAAACAAATTATCAACATTAGAGGTGGAGTGATTGTATAGGTTTTCTAAAAGAAATAACTTTGCCAATAAAAATAATGAAACAACTGAGCCGGTTCCAAAAGCAGCAGTAGGAAAAGTAAAATGCATGAAAGCAAGCAAAGCAGCGGGAAAAGACGGTCTAAAAACTAGAGATTTCATAACGGTAAAACTCTCTGAACTTTACACCAAATGTCTGTAAGAATGCTCTATACCTACAGCTTGGAAAAACTTTATCTATTACAATAATTCACAAAAAGGGAAACACCCGAAAAATCACAGATCAATAAGTTCACTAAGGTCATATTAGGGTGAATAGATGAACAGCTGAACTTTAATCAACCAAGAGAGCAGGTACGCTTTGGAAGTGGGTATTCAACAACTGACCATATTCACGTACTACATAGTGGTTTTCCATACTCTGTTGGAAAAATCAAGAGTATGGAAAACCACTATGTATGGCATTAATAGACTTTGACAAAACCTTTTGTCCTGTCATAACTGTAATGGAAACACTTTAAAGACAAGGAATACAGGAATCTTATGTTAGAACACTTGAGGATATCAATATAGGAAGAAGAAAAATCCTAAAACTACAGAAATATAGTGTGAAAATTTTGATGTCCCCATCACTCCTAAATTGTTCACATCGTACATAAAAGGTTTCAAGAATTTAGATTGAGAAAATGTAGGAATTAACATTAATGGGAAATACCTTAGCAACTAAAGATTTCCAAACGATTTAGTTGTATTAATTGAATCCTGGGTGCATTTGCACAGATGATAGAAGATTTGAATAGAAAAGGCAGAAATATAGAACTGAAAATGAATATGAGTATAATAAGATAATATTTAATGAAAATGCAGAGATATCAAATAATGATTAAAGGCAAACCTCTAGATATTGTCGATGAGTATACGTATTTAGGGCAGTCAGTAAGTATTTCCTCAGTACTTGAGGCCGATATAAAAATAGGCATAAGCACAGGATGAAATAATTTTGATAAACAAAACGTGATTATGAAACGTAAAATGCTACAATCTTTAAAAAGAAAAGTATTTAATCAGATAGTCCTACCAGCACTAGCTCAAGCATCAGGAACTTGGAGCCTTACTAAAGCCTTATAACATAAGCTAGTTACAACTCAAAGAACTATGGAAAGAATAATATTGGGAATAACACTAAGAGACAGAAAAAGAGCAACATGGATACAAGAGCAAACTAAATTAGAGGATATTCTATGAACAAGTAAGAAAAAGAAATGGACTTGGGCAGGACATATGATGAGAATAACAGATAACATATGGACATTAAGAATAACAGAATGGGTCCCTAAAATTTGCAAATGAAGCAGGGGAAGGAAAAGAAGACAATGGATTAACGTGCTAAAGAAAAATTATGCATAGATGTCATTGAAAGACCATGAAAAGATGTGAGTGGGAGTTCATGTCTCAGGCCTTTGACCTGCAGTAGACAATTACGGCTGATGATGATGATAATGATGATGATGATTGATATATATATATATATATATATATATATATATATATATATATATATATATATATATATATATATATATATATATATATGTATGTATATATATATATATATATATATATATATATATATATATATATATATATATATATATATATATATATATTTATCATCATCATCCACACCCATTATGATTAAAGTGCATAGATCTTTGCTACAAAAACTTCATCTAAACATTTAACGATTATTTCTTTAAATACGGTAACAATGATTTCCTATTATCAAGAACTCGTGACATTTAAAAATAATATTTCGATGCATAAACTTCTAATTCAATCCAACTTACGACAATGTTTTGTGTCTTGCAGGAGGAGGAGACAAAGTACGAAGTACTGTCCTGAAAGGCGCTACGTCAAGATCTGAGAAGCGCATAAGTCGCATTAACCTACGTTCTTGGCAATTCAGTGGCCATTGCCCCACCTCCTAAGAGCACGTCAGCTCACAACGTAAAAGGGTCATGAAACCATATTTGTGCACCATCCTTACCGTTAGGGTTCAAGAGCTAAAGATATTTATTCTCTCTCTCTCTCTCTCTCTCTCTCTCTCTCTCTCACTCTCTCTCTCTCTCTCTCTCTCTCTCTCTCTCTCTCTCTCTCTCTCTCTATATATATATATATATATATATATATATATATATATATATATATATATATATATATATATATATATGTGTGTGTGTGTATATATACATACATATATATATATATTTATATATATACATATATTTATAAATGTATATATAAATAGATATATATATATATATATATATATATATATATATATATATATATATATATATATATATATATATATATACATATATATGCATATATATATATATATATATATATATATATATATATATATATATATATATGTATATATATATATATATATATATATATATATATATATATATATATATATATTTATATATATATATATATATATATATATATATATATATATATATATATATATATATATATATATGTTTATATATATAAATATATGTGCATATTTATATATATATATATATATATATGTATATATATATATATATATATATATATATACATATATATAAATTCATATATATATATATATATATATATATATATATATATATATATATATGTATATATATATATATATTATGTATTGTTCCCTGCTCTGGGCACTAGCAAAAAATATATTATACGATTATGACTCCCGAACTCTGGACATTAAAATAAATATACTATAATCTGGCTGCTTACTGGGAACCAAACATATAATATCATATATACTACGACTGGCAAGTTAATTAAACTTCTCGGATTCCAAACATCCTTGTTTGCTTTTACATTCAAACTGTTGCACTTTAAAACATTAATACCCGAATTCTGAGACCGTTGAATAACTACTAGACAGCAATATATAAAACACTGAATATCCAAATGTCTCTTAAGCACACTCAAACTAAACTGGGTAATTACCTTAAGTATTATTAACACTTATCTCTTTCTCACTGTTGTTCTTAACAGGAATACGAGCAGAAGCTGGTCCTAAATAATGGCTACTAATGACTCGGGCGACCGACAAATGAGCGGCGAATCAGTAGTGAGAGTATTCTGAAAGAGCGACAAAATATACTATTAAAAGAGCAGACGACCTGACTGCCTCATTATCCTCCCACCTCCCACCCCTACCCCCTACTTCGTTCCGGGGTCAGCCAGTTAACCTTGTCGGTGACCTCCATACAACTGGTCAGTGTGTCTGGTGATTCCACCCAGTATAGTCAAGTCGTGCCAACATGGAGTTCACCATTACAGAAACTAACAAGGGAAAGAAATGCATAATCTATGAAGGTTACAAGTTTAGAGTCGACACAACATTAAGTGATGGAAGTTTTTCATGGTGGTGCACAAATGGGAAGTGTAAAGCTCGAGTGAAAACAGACTGTGAAATAGGTAGCATTGTCCCTGTGCAGTTGCAGCACAATCATGAAAATGATGAGAGAAAGCTTGAACGACAACAACTACGTACTGCAGTGAAAAGAAAAGCAAGTGATGACATGACAGCAAGGCCGGCAAAAATAATTAGGACAGAAATTTGTAAAGTTACGGAAAACAATCTGCAGTCTGGTGATCTGAAATGTCTGGCACAATCAATATACCGTGAAAGAAGGAAGCAATATCCTGTTTTACCTAAAAATCGTGAGGAAGTTCATCAAGCGCTTGAATCCATGAATACCACCACCAGCAAAGGCGAAGAGTTCGTGTTGGAAAATAACCCAGACACAGGCATTGTTATCCTGTCATGTACAACAAATCTGGAATTTCTGGTAACTTCTGCAGAGGAGATTTTTATTGACGGGACCTTTAAGAGTTGCCCAGAATATTTTTATCAACTGTACTCTATCCATGGTCTATGTAATGGCCACTATATTCCTTTAGTATATGTTCTTTTACCAGGTAAATCGGAGGAGATTTACCGAACCATGTGGAAATGCTTACATGGTATTTGTGTATCAAAAAATCTGCAACTGCAACCCTCTGTAATACACGTGGATTTTGAATTCCCCATACTCACTATCCTGAAAGAAACTTTTCCGGATGCAATAATCAAATGCTGTAGATTCCATTTAGGGCAGGCGTGGTGGAGGAAAATCCAAAACCTTGGCTTAAGTAAAGAATACAAAGACAAGAACAGTGACATAGGACAGTGGTTAAAGCTATCTTATGGTCTCCATTTCATTGATCCTGCTGATATTGAAGACTGCTTTATTGAGGAACTGATGTTATGCGCACCACAGAAAGAAAAATGTACTAATTATGCAGACTATCTCGTTGATAACTATGTCACACCTCATTCCAAGTTTCCACCAGTGCTTTGGGCTGAAGTACCTTCTAACGACAAACGCACAAACAATGCGGCTGA
>NC_090744.1:91234512-91237012 GCF_036898095.1 Palaemon carinicauda
ATGTATATATACATATATATATATATATATATATATATATATATATATATATATATATATATATATATATATATATATATATATATATATATATATTTATATATATAGTTTATATGTCTGCGTGTGTATAATTTTTCTTAATCTATCAATTTATATAAAAAAATAAAAGAAATCAAAATAAATAAATTACAAGGCATGCGAGCAAGGCTAATTGTACCCTTATTGACCAAAAGTGTCTTTCATGTGGTTTTTTAAAGCTATCTTTATTGTAAAATACAAAGTTTGGAGAATATATGACGTGTTTCAAGAATCCTTTATTCACATAATCTCCATGAATTCGAATTAACTAACATATTAGTTAAAAAAAGAAAATTTATTAAGTGACTTCCAATATAATTTAAAATTTCAGAAACTTTTTGAATTATGATAAAATTCATGGATTGTGTAATTCCAAGACTTTTGGAACATTTGGGTTATATTCTAATTGTTTCATCTCCCGTCTCATCATGAATAGGTAAAATTTGCCTATTTTACCTTGCGTCTCACCTCTACTTTGGGTAGGTAAGATTTTAAACAATGTTCTTTAGATTTCAGAAGAAACCTCCTAGATCTGTTGAATCCAAATCTTGCGTCACTGTCCTTAGCAAGTATTTTGAAATGTAGTGATTTTTCTCAGGCTTGTCTCTAACTGGCAACAAAACAAGATAGTTGTTTAGCTTCCTTGGAAATAACCCAGATACCTTTAAGTACAAAAGTGTCAGGTTGGGGACAATCTTATCTTTATCATTGTTTCTTTCTTCGCAATCGTCCTTGAGATAAAAACTGTGCGGTGAGTTTCATAACCAGTCGCCCATGGAAGCATCGGACATTTGCAGACAGACAAATAAAAACACACGAGAAAAGCAGAACGAAAATTGAAGAGTAGGAAATGATTTTCATTTGCATCCAGCTCTGCGAGCCAAGATTGTCTTCAAGGGAGGAGCTAGGGAGGGAGGGAAGATGGAGAACTCTGAGGGTAACCAACATTGCCAGAGGTCGAGGCAAACACTGGTTCCCTGACTTTATAATCAGGATTTACTGCGTTGCCTTCATATCCGTTTTTTTTTTTTTTCCAACGTCTTCTCCAACTTCTTTGAACATGACCAAAATTATACTATTAATTGGTCGTGTACAAAGAAATTGGTTTATTCCAAGAATTTATTAGAAAGAAATATAATCGCGTATAGCTTTATAAAAGAAAATACTGATAATAATTCTAATGTATGATATACACAAACTGGGTGCATTTATATAAAAAGAAATCTACAAACATCATGAATTTCAATTTCTTTAAACAGGCCTAACCTTATTGAGTGACACATTAGCGAATCATGGCTAGATTGTGGCTAGAGTCTCTCATTTAGCACACGTGGTTCCCAGGTGAAAGGTACATCTCGAGCCTTATTGGCTTTTTTTTTCTTTTCTTCTTTTTTGCACACACTCGTTTGTAACGCTGTTAATAATAGGCTACCAGGCAATAGGAGTCCCCTGCAAGGCTACCCCCCCCCCCCCTACCAATCCCAACGACCATTGCATAATGAATTCTTTTTTTTTTCTTCTTCACATGCCTTTTATGGGAAGCTGAGTGGTAACAGTGTAACAAGTGTAATGCAATGTGTCATTTTTACTTATTTTCATGGGTACTCTCACCCGCAACAGCTGTCTTGAAAAAAATACGTAAAACGATATATGTCATCATATCTTTGGTTTTAATTATCATAGAATCATTATCTTGGTACCTAAAAGCATGTTTGTTTAGATCAAGGAATCCATCGGTGGACATTTTAGTTATCCATGATTGACCATTCTTAAGATATTTGAGAATTCAATTGCAAAAACTCATGTTTTATAACTGACATGTAATATTTCTGTATTCACTTTTCTATCTTCAGTCTAAGGGGCAAAAAACTTACACATAATATTAAATTGTGTCATTTAACATTGTCTAACTTCATTTCTTGTGTTAGAAGAGGACTAAGAGTGAAGTATGTCAGTTAGTGAGAGGACTGATTCTACGTCTGGTGGACCTCCTAGAAATGGAGGAGGATTAGCAGTATTACATCAACATGTCTGAGTGAACTAGGAGTAATTCCTGTGCCTGAATTGAAAACAGACAAGTATTGTGAAACTAAACTAAACTCTTTTCTTCCACAGAAAGTGCATAGGAAATATTTAATTAATTAAAGGAAATAAAAATTAGATTTACTGAGACGTTAACTTCAACATACCGAATGACAGATATGTAATTAAATCATCGTTTCATGGTTATCACAGAGAATACTATAAGAAAATAGAGTAACAAATATGCTATTTAGGACCAAGAGAACATCTAGAGAATGTATAATCTTCACCCCTGATTGTATATTCTGTAACTCTGATATAGAAGGTAAAAGTAAGGGTACGTTGGATAACTCAAGGTGTTTGTCGGTTTGAATTAGGAGGATGACAAGACCTGAACCAG
>NC_090744.1:91242012-91247012 GCF_036898095.1 Palaemon carinicauda
GCCTTGTGGAGCCCATTTGAAAGTTGGGTGAAATAATCTCTCTTGGGAAGTGCGAAGTGCATGCCCAAACCATCTCCATCTACCCCTCACCACGGTCTCATCCACATATGGCACTCGAGTAATCTCTCTTATAGTTTCATTTCTATTCCTGCCCTGCCATTTAACTCCAACTATTCTTCTGAGGGCTTTATTCTTAAATCTACAAAATCTGTTGGATATTGTTTCATTGTTATACTGCGACTCATACACACACAGTAACACCGATCTCATTAAACTGATATATAGCCTGGGTTTTATATGTTATTCAAGGCGATTTGATTTCCAAATTTTACTTAACCTAGCCAGTCTTTCAGTCTTTCATTAAACTCCAGTTCTAAAGACCCTGTATTAGAGATCATTGCTCCTAAATATCTAAATGATTCTACCTCATTAATTATTTCTCATTCCAATGATATTTCATCTTCCATCGCTTATTCTGTTCTCATCCTCTCTGTCTTTCTTCTATTTATCTCAAAAACAATCAACCTCATGGGATATTTCATGCATTCTGATGAGGAAGCTTTGCAAGTCCTGTGACATTTTGCTAATAAGGACAGCGTCAACAGCAAACTCTAGGTCCCTTAACATCCTGATACCAATCCAGTCCAATCCTTCTCCGTCATCCCCAACTGTTTTATGCATGACAAAATCCGTGAGGATGATGAACAACATAGGTGACAACATATTCCTTTGGAGTACTCCACTGTTAATGGAAATTTATTTGATAAGACTCCATTAACATTAACTTTGTACTTGCTATGCTCATAAACAGACTTAATCAAACTTACATATTTAAGAGGAACGCCAAAATAACACAAGACTGTCCACAAAATTTGCCGTTGCACACTATCAAAGACTTTTTCATCGTCCCCAAATGCCATCAAACGTAGATTTCTATGTTCTACACATTAATGTACAATGCCTTAAAATGAAAATGTGGTCAGAGCAACTTCTACCTTTTCTAAATCCTACTTGTTCATCTCTCAGCTTTCTATCAATCTTTCTCTCTATTCTCTTTAGAATAAGCATACTTTATATTTTCATGACAACTGACGTAAGTGTTATGCCTCTGTAATTATTACAATTAGTTAGATCTCCTTTTTTTGCCATTTTGAAAACCTCTCCAAGCTCCCGTTCATCAGGTTTTATCTCTTTATGCCACTTTTTACAAAATAGTCTTGTAATTATATATATAAGTGACACTGTCTGTGTATTTGTTTGTGAAACTGACGGTCTCAAACTATTTCTCGCCCTTATATAAAGTTTGTGTATGTCAATTCTGCTAATTAATAAAGGATTCCCTGTGATCCTGGGAATGCCAGGGCCAACCAGAGTTCATGTTCAAGGTTCTGGCTGAGCGCGGAGAATCCAGGGAGGGTCAATTTTTTCCTTGAGTCTCTATAAAGTGTTGCTAACCGGATAAACTTCTCATTTGTATGCATTATCATCAAGGATGTAATAAACAAGGCCGAATACATCATATCCTATTTTAAACGCTTTTATTACAACGTTACTGTTGATGTAAAGACAGTTTATGGAACGCAGCTAATAAATGCAGCATCTTCGGAAAAAGGAAAAAGAATGCCGATCATATGTGGAATATTATTTATAATTCATTTACCAAAATGAAAATGATGATAAGAGTTTGAAGGTTTATAGGTTGCTCATGAAGGGCAGAGGCAAGGGACAGGACAATGTTCGAGAACGGACTAAATATGTATACGATCAGTGCCCAACGCCCCTGTCCCTCAAGCTAGGACCAAGGAGGTCCAGGTAATGTCTGATGATGACTCAGCAGATAAACCTATAGACTCCTCCAAGTCCCCTGTATACCTCAAAAGGATAGTGTTGTTGCAGATACTACATGAAACTATTGAACCTGAGAGGGTTTCGAACTCCCAATCAATTGATTACCAGGTAGGGACGTTTCCAGTAAGTTATCACAACTTAGAAGAAGCACGACCAGATACTTGTAAAACCCTTGTGGACGAGAACAATGTATAAATACGAAAAAGAAATAAAATTTAATGCAACCAGCAGCAATTTATAATTATTAGCTCAAAGATAAGAGACGGATGCTAATGTTTTCCGTTTAATAATAGACAACTACCTTTAGCAAAATATTTACTGAGATTTTCATTCATCCATGATTTAGATAATTGCAAAGGAGATGAGAGGAGCAAGGACTTTTTCTATTTTATAGGGGGAATGTAGAGATAATTCGCATCACATCTAGTCAAGAAGATAGACATCCAATACATTAACTCTATTTTATAAATGTAGACAAATAAAAAGGATTGCTAAAGAAGAAATTAAAAAGGAAATAAACGATAATATGACCAACGAAAGAGTCAAGAATTTTGGTATACATCTGAACAAGATGACGAATTTGAGATTCATGGAAAGTAAGGGTACACTCGGATAAATAGAGGTATTTAGAGCAAGTAAGGCTATTGTAACAATCAAGGCTAAGCTTGACGAGTAAAACTTTTAGAGTGATGCTACAACAATAAATGAAGACGAATGAAGATGCCAGGTATTTAGCATAGAGGAGGAAAACACAGAGCAAATATTTACTTCAAAAATGCTTCCGAGAGCTCATTTAAAAGTCTTCCGTCATCAGGAATTAGAATGTCCAACAAAGGAAGGGATTTCTTACATTTTAACGACAATAGAGATAAGGGAAATGTACTTATATATATATATATATATATATATATATATATATATATATATATATATATATATATATATATATGTGTGTGTGTGTGTGTGTGTGTGTGTGTGTGTGTGTGTGTGTGTTTAGGTATGTATCTGCGTGTGTATATGTGTGTTTTAACTTCTCAATTGTTAAGTACTAATCAAAGATAAAATAAATCACAGAATAATAGAGTGTAACAGATAAAATAATTGAAATTTGCACTGTATTGCAATAAGCAGTTTTATCCAATAAAGTATTTATAAACATATTTATGTAAAACAATATTTTTGATAGTTTTAACTTTCTCCCGTTATTTAGGAATTCAGAGTAATAAGCATATTAACACCTCAACACACTAATCGTGATACTTTATTTGATAATATTGATATGAACAACGATTGCATGGAAGTACTTTGGTTCCTTAGAATTGCGTATTTTGGTTCTTCAAGAGAAAAAAAAAATGTTTTTGTTTGATTTTAAGATATAAAAAAAAGGCAGAAATTAAACAAATTTTTATAGTAAATTTAGCTCAAAAAATTTAAATCAAGTAATGAGAAAATGAAACCAAGAACATCTAATGAACAATTACTAAGGACTTGAATATCCTTAATATCATCACCTTAAGAATTTCCTTATTCTTCTTTACACAGCTACAAATGGACGTCTGGAGAAGTTCTGGCAACAGTGCCTATCCATTGGGACTTCAGGTTGATAGGTGAAGTTTCTCAGGCTCTGATTCCGGCAGCAGTCAAACAACAAGCTGGAATGTGAGATCCCGCAGCACCCAGATTCCAGCAGCCCTTCCTGTGGCTCCTCCGTTGAAGATGTTGACGACGTTGTGTCGGTCGTTGGAGTCGGAGAAGCGTTATGTGGTTTACAAAGTACCTCGTTGAGTAGGATGGTAAACTCTTTGGCAAAGACAGGAAAGTAACTTTTCGCACCTTTCTCCAATACTTGTGTTTGCTGTTTCAGCTCCCGCCGCAGTTTACCATCGATATAATAATTGCCCTAAGAGGAAAGATAACAATTAGCTGGAAAAAGAAAAAAAAAAATATCTCCTGTATAACATGCCCACTATATTGTCCAATGCCTCATAGAATGTTCAGTTTGAATTAGGATTTCTTATCAGTTCAATTACTTCTTCCAAAACGCAAAAATGATAACTTAACAGGTGTAAAAAAAATAATAATAACCAGGAGCAACCTTACCCCAAGATTTGATATAATATTGAGAAGCATATCGGTGATGCAGAAAGAGTAGGAATTCGGCGTGTAGAGATCGTAGTGGGTATTCAAGTCAATGACATAGTCATATCCCTGCAATCTGGCCCTCCCCCCCCGCAAAAAAAAAAAAAAAAATTATACATGGCTATGGACACTGGAATAGTTTTCATATAAATTAAAGTTCAATATCTAAAAAAAAAAAAAAAAAAAAAAAAAAAAAGTGTTATCGATATTGGAGTAATTTTCATATAAATTAAAGATCAATATCTAAAAGAAGTGATATGTGATGTATGGGTGAAATCAATTTTCAAGAGACTCACATAGATGCTGATTTTGATGAAGATTCAATTCCTTTTATAAGTGCGCCATCTTTGGAAGGGTCGGCGGGGATACCATTCGTTCCTACGAGAGTCAGCTGTACCTGCGGGGATCAGGAAATATTCATAGACACAGAGAACGAAATTAGAAGCCTCAGAGGATATATGTAATTGGGAAGAGGTACAAAAAGATGATGGGGGAAGAGGCGGGCAGAGGAATTGTTTCTTCAAGTAGAAGAAAGGAAGAATATGATCAAATACAGCTCTTGGAATGATTCGTCTAATGCTGAACTTCCTTCAAAAATAACATCTGAATAGTTAACTCAGTGAAAATATTTGACGAATTATTCCTACCGTCTGGTTGTCAAGGTTATGGAAGCACTCAACATTGTGAAAGCCATGAGATACCATCTCGGCAAAGTCGAAGGGAAAGCTGAAAATAAAGAAAGTCACTTGAAAGAAAATATCATATAGTATATAAAGTGTGAAAACATCTTCTTATGTAATATATCTCTCTATAAAGTTAACAAAAATGATATTCGCGTATCATTTTGTTGTTCATATCTAACCTTTGGTCGTCGAGATTATGTTTGAAAGCGGAGATTCGAGGAAGTCTGTTTTCCCACGCCCTTTGCAGTTCGTCTATAGCTACCGAACACAGTGGCGACGCTGGAAGAAACGAGTTGATAGGATAAACTAATTGTGTATAATAAGCAACAG
>NC_090744.1:91252012-91257012 GCF_036898095.1 Palaemon carinicauda
TAAAATGTATTTTTAACAATGCAAATGTAGAGAATTTCTTTAATTACATATTACTAGCGTACTTATCAGCTTTTCATACAAACATCTTCCCGACAAATTACTCCCTTAGCGAATGAGGTGGCCACTCATACAGCTTTGAACTGGATTAAATAGGGGGTATTGTCAGGGCTATGCAACTCATTCCTTTGTAGCTGCTTGCTGTGCCGTAACCTACGCCAAACAAGGATGTTCATGGCGATAAATATCATCACCGTGAAACACAAACTAGCCAGTATTATGGGGTGAAGAATTTCTTCATAAGTCGGTGACAGGTGGTCCTTTTCGGTAAGTTTCATCAACCGCTTTGCCACACGGCCGTTGTATGGGAGAGGAAATGCTGGCATTGTAGAGGTCCACGTGAAGTTCGCGAAGTAGGCTCGTTCTCTGATGATTGTCCGTAGGCCAGTCACCATGGAATTCGGGGAAGTCCCGATACAACCATCTGCTGCGACGAAGATGTGGGTGAAGGATGTGGATCCGTCAGGGCATGATACATTGAAGCCGTCTTTGTCGTATCGTATCCACGAGCCATTATTTAGTCTGCAATTGAATTCTTTATTGTCAAAGGGATAAAGCTTATCCAGACAATTTTCACTTGTATGGGAGAGAGCACCGTCTAGCACTATACCTAACTCGCATGAATCCATTAAGTTTTTACGGAATTCAAATGAGTCAGCTGTACATATTTTTCTATCCATTGCGTCTGAACAGTGAGTTAATTGATTTAAGTCTTTAATGACCGTATATGTTTCCTTGTCTGGGGAAATCAATACGTGTCCTGTCAAACTGGATATTACTGGATTTGAGTGATTCGTCATGAAAGTCGGAAATGGTGATATCCTGTAAGATTGCCAGGCATCAGAAGAATCAAAGGGAATTGTAATCCTAATCTTGTTATTATCTACGTTTACTGTAATTAGGCTGTAATAAAATTCTAACCTATGTTCGTCTAACAAAGGAACATAGCCTAGTTTATCCCTTCCGTTCTCCAGAACTAATTTTAAGTAACGTATAGGCAACAAATGGGGCGACAATACACCTTTAGTTGCTAACGTGATAGCTTCTACATAATCCTTGGATTTCTCAATGAAATGTGCAATTCTGTTATGTATGTGATCTATCTTTGAATCATAATACGTTAATGTTGCCAACAAATCCTGTACTTCCATAATTTGAACGATATTATCTGAATGTTCATTTAACAAATCCATAATTTTATTGATTGAAGCTAACTGATCCCTTAGTTCTGACATAATCAATTCATCTTTATGAGTCAAGAACTCAATTTTCTTATTTTGATTACTAATTTTAAGACGATTGGAAATTCCTAAACCTAAACTTGCAACAGACCCAAAGATGCTTAATGCAGCATAAATGAACGGATTCCGTCTTTCTTTATGTTCGTGTCCTACAGTCCACATCAAAAGGTCATAAGCCAAAGATCCTGTCTCGCCAGTCTTATTTTTCAAGTCATTAGATAGCATCTCTGCAACTTTTAATGTTGATCCAAGCAAACTCTTAGTAGTCAAATGAAAATGTCTTCTATGCAACTCATCCAATGATGCAGAAAACCTTGAAATGGCGGTTCTTAAGCTAGTGACATCATTCTCTTGAAGAAAAATTGCTTGCATATGCACTTCGACAATTACGTTGGTTGATGTAATAAAAATGTCTTCTTGTCTTTCAACTATATTGCCATATTTAAAATATATATTTTTAGTCTTAGAACTCATCCCATACGAGAAAAATGTCTGAGCGAACAATATCACTCCCAACAACAAAAAATTCATCTTGGAAACCTGTAACGAGAAAAAATATATGTAATTACTCCTGTATTAAAAAGAAAACTTTTAGTCACACAAAATAAAATTTTTCCTCACTTCTTTTCCTCTCTTTTCTTTTTAATTTCTTATGTGAGACAATGGTACTATTCTCTCATCCGTGGGTTGGGCTACGTTTTGAATTCTAAACCTATTGGCCGTTAATGTTTCCAAAATGTTAAATGGGCCTTCAAACTTAGGTGTTAGTTTATAGTTGAGCCCTTTTCTGACATTGATTTGAATATAGATGTTATCACCCACGGTATATGTTTTAGTTGGTTTCGCTATTTTATCATGATTCCTTTTCATTATGATTTGTGATTCTTCTAAATTCTTTCGAAGGATATCATATCGACTTATACTTGCATTTATACATTCTTTTAAAGGATTTGATAGATTAGTTGTAGGCGTTAATACATGGAAAGGTGTTCTAACTGGGGTACCATACAATGCTTCATGCGGTGACATTTTAATTGATATATGATATGAATGATTCAGAGTACTCAGTGCCGCCAGTATTGCAATATCCCAGTTGGGGTCTGATCCCCCTAGTGTTACCCTCAATATATTTAATATCTTCCTATTTGCTCTTTCCACTAGCCCATTAGATTCTGGGTGATATATCATGGTATTAATCTTCTTTATGTTGAGGAATTCACACAATGAGGTAAGTAAGTAATTATTAAATTCACCACCCGAGTCTGAGATTATCATGTGTGGAATTCCATGTTTACAAATGTAACACTCGTAAAACTTCCTAGCGCATTCAATCGCAGTTTTAGTTTTAAGCGCTATTAGTTCTGTATATCGAGTTAAAGCATCTATAATTACTAAGAGGTGCTTATTTCCTCAGTCTGACTCGTAAAATCCTGTTAACAAATCTAAATGTATTCTTTCAAAGGGTTGATTGGGAACAGGATAAGCTCCTAGGCTGACAGGTGTTTTCGTATGCCCTTTGTTTTCCTGACATGTGCGACAATTAGCTATGTGTCTTTTTATATCTGTAAGCATTGTATGCCAATAAAACAATGATTTGGCTTTCTGTGACATTAATGAGGACCCAGGGTGTCCATGTAATGGATTTGAATGCAACCAATTCAGGACAGTGGAAATAAGTGAGATTGGTACTACTACCTGGTCGTTAGTTATATGTGGTGTATTGCGGGTTTTCCTTGTCACAGTCCTACACAGAATATTATCTTTGATTATATAATTCTGCTGCTTTTACTTTATATATTCCTTTTCTTTATGATTGCCTTTCAAAGCATTTATAATTGTTTCTATTTTCTGATCTTTTCTTTGCTCAGTCTGTAACAATTCAGCACTGCAGCCTAAATCTTCTTGTTCAGATATTGTTTTTACAATAGGCATGGATGTTGATATATCTATTAATTCAGCTAAAGGCTCCGTACAAGATGACACGGGGTTGCGTGATAATGCATCCGCAATGATATTTGCTTTCCCAGGTAAATACCCGATTCTTGCGCCAAAATCTTGAATGATCAAATGCCACCGAGTTTGTTTAGGGCTGTGATTGAAGCCTTTAAAGAACTCTGTTAGTGGTTTATGGTCAGTAAGAACCTTAACGGATAACCGTAAATTATGAACTTAAAATGCACTAGCGAATTAACAATAGCTAACCCTTCCTTGTCTATTACTGCATACTTACTTTCGGAAGTTCTCAATTTTCGAGAATAGAAAGCTATCGGGAAAAATTGTTTATCATATTGCTGAAGCAATACCCCTCCTACTCCTAAGTCTGAGGCGTCTGTTGCAATGAAGAATTCCTTACCGAAGTCAGGAAATTTTAAGATAGGAGAACTACACAGTTCATCTTTCAAAGTATTAAACGCCTGTTGATGTTGCTCAGACCATATGAAATCTACGCCCTTCTTCGTAAGATCAGTTAAAGGAGCGGCTATTATTGAATAGTTGCGTATAAAACGCCTGTAATATCCACTACAACCCAGAAATTGCTGTATTCCCTTGACATTAGTAGGTATGGGAAAATTACGTATAGCCGACACCTTATCATGGACTACTTTAAGACCTTGGCTTGACACCATGAAACCCAAATATATTAATTCTGTTTTGAAAAATTCACACTTACTAATCTTTACCCTTAAGTTATGTTGTCTTAATCTCTGTAGTACTAGTTCTAACTTACGTAGATGTTCTTCTAAGGTGTTGGAAAAGATTACAAGATCATCCATATAGGCATGCAATATATCCCCTAACAAGTCTCCAAACACTATGTTAATCATTCTTGTAAATGTTATAGGAGCACAACGTAAACCAAAAGGCATCCGCAAAAATTCATAATGTCCCCTGGCTGTGCTGAAGGCTGTGTATGGGATACTATTTTCTTCTAATGATATTTGGTGAAAACCTTTAAGTAAGTCCAAACTGGTAAAATATTTATTCTGGCCTAACAAAGACAAAATATCGTCAGTACATGGCACTGGGAATCGATCAGGGATCGTTTCCTCGTTTAGACGACGAAAGTCGACGCAGATACGCCATGTTCGATCTTTTTTCGGTACAACTATTAAAGGAAAATTATAAGGGCTGTTTGATTTTCTAATGACTCCTTCCTCTAACATTTTACCTACTTCATCATTTATTTCATTCTGGAATTTCATAGGGAGTCTGTACGAGGGTACATATATAATTTTCTGCTTGTCCTTTAACCTTATTTGATGCTCGATCACATCTGTTTTTCCTAAGGATCCATCCGTAGTGGAAAAGACATCTTGATATTTAGTTAAAAGTTCAAAAATTTTCTGCTGAATTTCTTCGTCTTGAATGTCCTTATTGATTTTATTTTTAATAGATCGCAAAAGGGATTCATCCGCAACTGATTGAGAGTGATTGATTTCAGCAACGGTAAGAATACGATGTTTATAAACTTCTACATCCAAGATATGTTGATTTTTGTGAATTACTAAAGTGTTATTTAAATGATTACAGACTTCGATATTACATTGCTGATGTGAGCCTACTGTATAAATAGCTTGTGTGACAGACAATCCGTTAGTTTTCAAAGTAGCGGAAAGGATTAATATTTCAGATCCCGGTAGTGTTTTCTTTATTTGCACAATTAAATTCGAAGGTATGTTTGGTTCGATAGATTGCGTGCAA
>NC_090744.1:91262012-91267012 GCF_036898095.1 Palaemon carinicauda
TTGTTCTTTACCTGTGGAAAAGGCTCAGTACAAGTATGAAGGACTATTTTCTCAATCTATGGCAGGCCTACCCTATCCATGCTTGCCCTTGGACCTCTGGATTGAGATGACAGTGAACAAGGGATCCAAAATGAAGGCTGGATGGTTACACTTTATAAATAATAAACCAATGCTACTAACTTATGCAAGGACAGATAATTTTATTAACAGAATAAGAGTTTTTCTGCATGCTTTGGGCAATCTCAACTCCTGTGCAAAAGGTCATGTTGAAAACTGCAATTCTCGTCTTGCAATTGATGAGACGGTTATACATATGGTTCACTCTTTGATATAGTTTGTATCTGACCCTTTTCATTTGGGAAACACCACCCTTCGATCCTTGCAATCAGGCCAAGTTGCATCAGAGCCTGTGAAGAACTTTGAAACGGCAGACACTGATGGAGAAAAGATTGTCCAAGAATTTTCCAATCAAAGCACGTTTCATGATACTTTGCCTTTCAATGCAACAATTCCCAGATATTCCAGATAAATTTTTTTTTGAAACAGTCAACCAACAAGAAAAGTATTTCGTCCAATTAAAAAATGGAAGCATTAGAAAACAAACCTATGGTTGAAGTTATAGCTTTAGCAGAGCATTGTGAAGAAAAGTGTGACCTTAGAGATGCCATGCAATATCGCGTCACTGATGAATGTCTCTAATTTAAACATGAATGATTAATTGACAAAAGGTAAAAAATGCATATTTATTGAAAAAGTTATCTTCATGGAACGTAATATCTATGAACCATTCATAGTTTTGATTGACATGAGTTTCATGTGGAGACTTTCCACACCTTCTGCAGAAGACAGACTGAAGCCTGATGGAAGCTTTTACACTTGGGGTGACTATGCTGGACAGTGGCACAAAAACAATAACAGATTCTGATTCATTTGGTTCAGACGCAGATGACCTAGATGAGTTTGACTCTTTTAAATATTGAGGTCCTATGTTATGTTAGCAGTGTTTTTTGTATATAATTTCTCTTACCTATTTCAGCTGTTCACGCATATATTATACATATGGAATTAGAGAATTCACTATATGCTGGTAGAAATATTAATGAAATTCAGTAATGATTTAATGTATCTTTACTTCTATGGAGGAACAGAATGTCAGTCAATTATGCTAACACAATTAGTTATATTCATGCAACGACAAATAGCATATGAATGGCAGCCATTTTGGATTTTAGTATGATTTTATCAATTTTGATTGATATAGTTTTCAAAAAATGCTATAAAAAGGAAATGTCTTGCATGTTCTAACCACAAATACACTTAAGTGGAAGTACACACACCTGCTGATTGTCAACATGTGTTGATAAATGAATTGTCTCAGAGAACTTGGCGGCAATCTTGGTTTTTTGCCATATTACGGAGTTAGCCCAAGGTTTTGAAAGGGTGACACCAACTAATTTTGTTATTTATCAGTATCAAAAATATCATTGAGAGTGTTTCCCGAAACAGTGGTCACTTATCCTTGATATTTTTACTCAACTAAAACCTTTGTTGAATTCCAATCGTCAAACTTCTTGGATTCATAATTTATATACAGAGTTTAATTGAAATATACGATAGTTTAATAGGTAGTCATGAACCCCAATTAGAATTTGTGTTAAAGTATAAGATGAACCAAGATCAAATACAACTCATTTTTTATCAAGTTACATCTATGGGAGGATGCAGTAACAACCCAACTGGCCGTTAGTTTTCTGCAGCTTACAAAAGAATTTTAGTTCATAATGACTTGCAGGATGCACTCAAAGGGAACTGTATAATTCTGGAATCAATGAACAGCATTTCAGTTTCAAGCAGAGTTAAGGGCTATGCTCTTCCAAACAACATTTATGTTCAAGCAGTAAATTCTCCAACGCATACAAACAAAATTTTGAATGACGAAAGTTTTCAGATAAAACAAGCAGCTAATTTTGATGATGGTGACATGTATCTTCCCAGTTTCCAGCATTTGTCATTGTGTTCAAGCAGCATTGTTACTTATATTACAGGACTCGCTGTCTTAACCTGGTAAAATAATTGAAGTGTCAAACCTGTATTAATATTTTTAATGGCACTGATATAACAGCTCTTTGCATTCTTCAATTAAATTGAAAAATAAAGGTGCTCTAATGCACCCATCTGATGACGTGATAAATATATGCCTGTGCTGTAAAAATAAATTCAGAGAGTTGGTAGCAATTAGTATTGATACGCAAATGGAACTGGATTAAAAGAATAGGGGAAAAAATCATCTTTGTATTAGATTATTATACTTATACCAATATATTTTCAAAATCATAAAAGCATATGTACGAAGCTGAAGCAGTTAATGATCATATTGTTTACTTATTAAGGCTGTGGCAGAAAAATACTTTCAGATCAGATCTTTTTATGCTCCTAAAAAGTTCTCAGCAAGATTACTAGTAAAACATAGAACGAGAAGTCCTCAGATGTATACAAAACTGACACACTTTAGAGACCAGTAGTCACTTCCTGAATGAATTGTATGTCAACGTATAATTAAAATTAAACACGAAACGTCTCGTTTGACCTTCTTAATGACTTATGCACTTTACAGCCAGAAGTCAGCTTATCTTTAATGATCCATGATTCTCTGACCATATTTAAGGACTCTCCCAAGCTGTTATCATTTTTCTTTTAGATCTTTAGATACTCGTAGTGTATCTGATCTTGAAGGGTAAACTCTTTAATTTTTGTACGCGATGAAAACGTAAGAGGGAATTATCCGTTTACAAATGAAATTTCTATCACTATGTTAATCTCCCATTTCCTTTTCCGAGGAAATGATCCTTCCTAGGATTATCAACGCGGAGAGGGTAAAACGGTAGCTCATTACTTTCCTCCAGGGTCCTTTCTGCCAATGATGGGGGGCGTCTAGGCCGTGATAATTGGCTACACCGACTCCCATAAGCGTAAACTACTTACGCCTTCTCCACCCATTTAACCTCCTTATACATATATATATATATATATATATATATATATATATATATATATATATATATATATATATATATATATATATATATATATATATATATATATGCATATATATATATATATATATATATATATATATATATATATCTATATCAATATATATATATATATATATATATATATATATATATATATATACATATATATATATATATATATATATATATATATATATATATGTATATATATATATATATATATATATATATATATATATATATATATATATATATATGAGGGCTCTCTTATAGAGTTCTTAAAGCTATAATGTGTTTTTGGATGTAGAGACTGCGTAATGAGGCATATATTTACTCAATATTCACCACATCCTCAACTAGAGATGGATTGTTTGGATTAAATGTTGCCCACCAGCCAATTTATTTGTTCTGTTGGGACATAGTTATATATGAAATTAGGTCTCACGTAACTGACACTTTTGTGTTAATTATGATAATGAGGGAAATGTAATGCGTCAGGAATCTCAGTAAGAGGGTTTAATCGTAAAGTTAGAAAACAGATGCCTATTTGGATTTAATTGGCTTCACTTTGTGGCTAAGGGGAGAGATAGAGAGAGAGAGAGAGAGAGAGAGAGAGAGAGAGATTAATCAAATGGTTGTTTTGTATAGTTTACTTAATATTGATATTAAAAGCTTGTATAAAATTACAGACTAATTCTATTCTAAAGTACGAGTAGTTTGACCTATCTATCAACCTACATAGTAAATCCTCATGATGGACCTATCAGTAAAGTGGAGAAAAATATAAAAAACGTATATGAATAAATAGATTTTTTCTTAATTATAATACTAGGTAGTAGGATGGCCAAAGCACCGTTGAGACACTATCGACCATGAGTTATTGAGTCCTTTGATTGGCCAGATAGCATTGCATTGGAATCCTTTCTGGTCTCGGTTCATTTTTCTTTTGCCTACACATACACCGACTACTATGGCCTAGTCTTTACACATTCTCTTCTTCCCTTATACACCTGACAGCACTACGATAACCGAAATATTCTTCTTCACTCAAAGGGCTAATTACATCACTGAATTTGTTCAGTGGCTACTTTGCATTTGACTAGGATAGAAGAGGTTCTTAGTTATAGTGTGGTTCTACGAGACGGACACTCTAAAATCAAACCATTACTATCGGATCTATAGTCTTGGTTTGTGCCTTAGACTCTGTACTCTGGTCTTCTGCTGTCTTGGGTTACAGTTATCTTGCTTAAGGGTACTTTCAGGCACACTATTCTATCCGTTTCCCTGTTTTCTTTCCACACTGGGCTATTTTCCTTGTTGGAGTGTTATAACCTAGCTAGAAATGATAATTAATAATAGTAGAATACCTTATGTTTATTACATATTTGTTTAAAAATATAGTTCAGTATTTGGATTCTTATTTATTGTCTATATCTGGTTAATAACAGAAGTAATGAGCGCACGCATTCTTCCTACATTTAACTCCCAGTTATTAAGGTATTAAAAGCGGTCAAGACGATGGATGAGAAATATGTATATTAACACTTATATAATTTTTCTTTTTGCCTGCCGTTCATCATCATCACCCTAATTTTACTCTTTATCTTCCCTCTTAAATAAAAGCAGAAGAAGTTTGGCTGATTTATTTTATCTGAGAGGGGGGGGGGGCATTGTCTTAATACTCTAGCTTTCCAAATGCTTTCATCGCCTATGCATCTAACTCATTGCAAGATATATTAATTGAAAGGAAGTGTTTTGGTTATCAATTTCTATGACATTATCTCTTGATCCTAGGAGCCATTGGAATACAAGGTAAATACGATGGGTGGCATTTAATTGTATGAAGCTTAAAAGGATCCTTAGAATGTTTTTCACATTACTTTTTCAATGTATACATATTTTCAAAAAGATTCATCGCATTAGCTTTATAAAATCACTGTGAGTAGATAAATCGAACATTAATTC
>NC_090744.1:91272012-91279512 GCF_036898095.1 Palaemon carinicauda
ATAATTTGGACAAGTGTCAATAACATCATATCCAAAATGTAGAAAAAGATATACATGCATTTTTCTTATTAACATCCTTGTATTTTACATATTTCACCCTAAAATTCTCGTTTGGTTCCTTACTTTGCCATGTTGAAACTTCAAAATTTTCAATCCTAATGGCCCTAGACATGTATATTATATGTTATATGAAAGCTTAGACTAGTGGTTCTGATGTTGATATTCAATCAAGTACTTTTCACTCAAAATCTTGATGACACTCCCTGTTATATTTTCCCTAACCCTTTCATTATTGATGAGGGTATTACCGGACAGGTGGCCAACAGGTTTCAACTTTATATGCCAATCAAAACTGTTCTAGTCTATGTCAATGTAATTGTGAATAAAAGTGTTATAAAGAATACGATTTAAGGAGAAAGAAAAAATATCTATTAACCCAATGTGTGAAATCACATACAATGGCATATCCTGTACAATGGCACATTCGACCCATAACTATGCAATATTACCAACGCACAAAGTGTAGAAGTAAAAGACTGATATGACATGCTTAACATATGAATTATTATATAATTTATCTAAAACAGTGTAACATAGCATAACAACAATATTTTCAAGTTTAAAGCTATTATTCAAACTCATTGTCAGGATCTATGAATTCAATAGCACCCAAGTTTAGGAAGCCTGCTCCATGGCATTCTCCACAGGCATTGAAGCAATAGAGACTATGTTTTTTTTTTGCAAGTGCATTGTTGGCTTTTAGTCCTGCTTACAATTACACCTTATCATATTAAGAAAAGACTGGGGTGCAGGAGGCTTGTCCTTCATTTGTGGACTTATCAAAAAACCATCTATTTTCCATCCCCCTACAATATTATTCCCAAGCCAATGCGGCAAGTGGCAGTTTAACCTGTAGCTATGGAATTGGGCTGCATTTGATGTTGGTGGGACTGTGTATATATCATACTGGCTGCTACTTTGATCAGAGCCTTTTATATCTGAGCTTTTCAAGATCATCTCCCAGACAACCATTGTAAACAGACACTAGCGCTCATTCGCCTACTGCTACAACAACGTTATGGGGTGCTCCAATATTCTTAATGTTGGCAGCTTGGTCAATGAATGGTTTGCTCTTAGCCTTTTTCAGTGATACACCTTTCCCAAGTCCAAATAGTCTTGAGGTTGTGTCATACCCCATGATGCATGTATAAGGAGAATGCTATCCCATATTGTTGGACTAAGAGATTTCTTCAGTTTATGAATGTTCCATACATTGCATCCTATGTTGCTGATCTGTTGTGGAAGAAGGAATAGGTCATTAGAATGTAAATCCTCATAATAGCACAAAAAAATCAATAGATCAGTGACGTCACTAATCACTGTTGTGCATGTGTTTGCTGTTGATTCTATGGCTTTCTGTACTATTAAAAGATCAGCATCACTTTTTGCATGAGTTGTCTCACAATCATTTTCCTCCACTTTCGCTGACATGCGGTTAATAAACTTCCGTTTGTTTTGCTTATCTGACAAAAATATTTCCTTCTTCAATTTCAGTTACATTTGCCTTGTAACGTTTATTAGAGGACCACTTATCCAGCCAGTACGTCTCATATGAGTTAGGTCCTTTATTGTTTACAACATGATCGGCATACTTATGGCATATTTCGTTAAAGGTTTGGCCAGGTTTCCCTCTTATCCTCTGAAGGAGTGAGCTTCCTTCTAAGACCTATTGAACTTTACCAGATGTTGGTGATTTAATGTGATCATACAGTTTCCACAGATGATCTTCCAAGGTGGACTTGTTTGCTTGTTTCAGTATGTCAACAGTGTCAAACATAGATGTTGGGAAACTAGAGAGTTCTTATTTCAGTAACTCCTCAAGCTCCATATCTTGTGATCTTTTAGCAATAGTCACTAAACGCTGAAACATTAATTGTGGGTCAACATGGATGGTATCTTGATCTACCTTCACTCCACTTTTAGCTCTTAGTGTAATAGCTTGCTTTTTCCCTTTGAATGAGTAATTCATCGAATCTTCTCCAATCACATCATCCAGAATTTTATTTCTAACTGTAGTTACATCATCAGCATTGCCATAGTCATTGGCGCAACTCCAGTTGCAATGTTACGCAAAGGTAAATCATCACTGAAAGTATTCATCATATTCAAGAACAAGAGGAGTGCATTCAGGTCTTTATTATCTCTTGTAGAACGGTTTTTAGACATGTCAACATGCTGTTCTCCCCTATGATCTGCTTTCCAGTAAGTTTTTGCATGGCATTATTGATGTCAGCACAAACTGGCATTGAGAGGAGAAATGTCACCATCTGAGATTTTGTCATTCCTCTGCCTCTTGTTAGACCTCCAGTGCTTTTAATGCTCCTCATGAGAACTTGTTCAATTATTAAATCAGAAGAAAGTCCTCCCCAATACCTGTCACTTCTTAAACCATGAAGCCCTGCTTTTAAATTGTTGTATACATCGGGATGGTTACTTTCTAGGTTAAGCATGTCCTGCAGATATGATCTCGTAGATTTGGCATACAGGATATGACCAGATGCAGCAAAATAAGGAAACATCTCTGATAGAGATCGTAGATGGAGATCCCAGTTGGTTTCCCTTGTTTATTATATTGTTTAAGCATTGATGGGCCTCTATTAACAACTACAGGAGTACTCGGTAGAGAATATTCCTTCGCCACGCTTAGCAGTCTTATTTTGCTCTTAACTCCACTGTTTACTCGTACGTTAATGTATTTTCTTCAAAATCTAATGAATTTGTCCTTAGGTCGTACCCCACATGTCCACCAAGATTTGTTGAAATTGGTTATGCAGTTTTTGCGTAATGTTCACATACAGAAAATAAACAAACAAGCTCTTTGCCATTTACTTAACATTGCAATTATTTTCAAAGAACTGCTGCGTACTTGAACTCTGATGTACTTAGTCTAAAGTGTTACAAATTCATCCTCAGGTCAAAGCCAATATGACTACCAAATTTGAACAAAATCGGCATAGTAATTCTAGTGTAAAGTTGCTCACAAACAAACAAACAGACCAGGGTAAATACATATCCTTCGGATTAGGATGGCACTTGGTAGAGAGCATACCTTAGCCTACGCCACATAAAAAAGATATACAATTGAATTATGCACATTTTGGCACAAGTTTCATGCAAATTGGATAAAAATGGACCATAACATAGCAAAATGATGTTTTTAACTTTTTCGTTACCTTAACATTGACCTTTGACTCAATCACTCCCAAATTCTAATCAAATTGTCCTTGAATCATGAAAAATCATCCCAGCAAATTTAATAAGATTCGGTAAATTAGTTATTCAAATCAGATACACACAGACAGACATACAAATACACGCCTATCAAAATGAAGTTGGCGAAGGTAAAAATCTTCGATTTTGTCGAAGGCTAAACATAGGAACAGAAATGCCCCAATAATATTATTCAGTGATGGATCAGCCCCATCGTTTACCTACATAGGGAGTTCATATCTGACATAATTTTCGTGATTAAAGGTGAAGGTTACCATCAAATGTAAATTAAGGTGAACAATATTAGCGAAATTGTACATTTAGGATTAACAAGACAGACTTAGCACTCTTTCAAACAATTTACTTAGATCTCGAGATATGGATCCATTTGAAAATAGCTATTACCATTTTCCCAATTTGATTTGCAGAATTTTAAAATGGATGCATATAATCAAAATGTAACGTTTTGAATGAGTCCTAAACTCCTGTGTGATACCACTCTAGTATGGAACTTCGAGTAAAGAATTCATTTCTCATATAATTTTTATGATAGATGGCCAAGGTAATGATCTAATGTGAAGGTCAACGTCATTTTAAACCACTATTGTTGAAAAGTTCCTACTTTAGCAACTAACTGCAAACAATATCTTTGTATGGATGTTACCTGATTACTTAAGCAGATTTTGATCTGAACAAATCATCATGCATCTCGCTCACATTCAGATGTTCATACGAATAAGGATCTTCATTATCTTCCTTCCCATCCTGATCATCATTCTCCTCAATGTTTTCTTTCTTGGTTAAAGGGCTCCAACAATCAACACCTGTTGTGCATAAACACTACAGCACAACTGAGTTTTTTACTTGGACAGCTACAGCTGGTTTCCTTGCATGCATCTCCCTTTGCACATCAACCACAGCTAATCACAATCATCAGAGGTGGTGGTTCTGGTGGCCCATCATCAATGTAGGGACAAACCATCCCATTGTTTACTTCCCATCCGTGGTCTATGACGGAAACATAGGGAGGGCCCTGTTGGTTTGCAGCCTTCTAAAGTAGCGTTTGCAAATGAGCACATCTTATGTGGAGTTAGAGATTTTTGTCTGTTGGTGGCAGAGACATGAAGCGCAATTGTTTTCCGCGTACGTGAGTATAGTGATTTCAACAGGCTTGAGTCATGTTCTTTAAGGTTGCAAAAAATTGATGTCCAACTGCCATAAGATCGGCCTTGGTTGCATCTTCTTCACCTAGCACGTCAAAACGTCTCGGAAATATTCCTGTCTTCAGTGTCTTCAAAAAAGAATCTTTGCCCTTGCCGATAAAGTACAGCACAGTATCACAACCTTGCATGGGCTCCAAGTAGTTGTGAGCACAATGTGTCCCCTAAGTTCGCACACATGCTGTTAATATCAAGCACTACGCCTTCCTACTTCTCCATGTGGATGAAGACACAACCCTGTAAACCATATTGCCATGTCCAGTAGACCAGTAAAACAAAAATATCACTGTCATCACTCAAAATCTGGACCACATCTTGGGTAGCATCAGAGGCTTTGAACAGATAACTGATGACAGTTACGTATGCTTCTTCATGCAGAAAGGAGCCATCATCGTGACTTTCAACTGACACCTAAAAATCCCAGGTTGAATGTGCTAAGGAGACGTGACATGTTACATTTGTTGACCTTGTTTTTCAAAAGGGCCTCGTGACTTGGCAGAGGGCTCTTTAGGTCAGGATTAAATGTGGTTGCACCAACACAAGCTCGGCGCTGCCTCTCATTGTCCTTTGCTGATAATTCAGCATAATGATCAAATACCAGAATTTTCACTGGGGCAGAAAAAAATGCTAGTCTTGCTTTTATTGACTCTGGCAAGACTGGGATACTTCCTCCACAGGGCCAAACCACATGATACGGCAATTGTTGTTCATCAATGATTACAACATTAGGACTTTGAAGCTGACACTGCCTCACTCCAAGTTTTTGAGCTAATATTAACTTGTTCCCCTTGTATAGACAACCATATTCATGAACAATCGATCGAGGAGCAGCACACAGCTCGTAACTAGAAATTTGCATTAATTCCTTTTCCCCTTGCTGACCAACTATGGGTAGCCGCAGAAGAACTGACCCTAGATCAAATACAACTTTTTCACCAATTTGGACACCTCGCTTTAGATGTTCCATAGTCTTTACAGGTGATGTGAGCACTTCATGGAATCAGCATGGGAGTGAGTGGCAGAAAGCAGTTGCCATTGTCACACCAAAATCCAGGAGTCTGCTACTTTGACCTCTGTTGGAGACACTTGTTCATTGTGGATGTTGTAAAGGACACCACTGTTGTTCTCTAGGGGGTGTGAACACTTGTCAAGTTCGATAATGATACGCCATCGGTGATCTTCATCCTGTTTACGCCTGTTGGCACCTTCCTATTTGTTTGGTGTCTCAGTGTGGCTGGATGAATAATCTGTAGAATAACATTGGTCGAGGGTGTATGAAATGTATGCAGATATTGGGAAGGAGTCAATCCATTCTATGAAATATACTTATTAGTTTCACCTTTGAAATATGACTCATCATCCATGTTTACTTCTAGAACTTAGTTGAATCTATAATCGGATTCTTCATAGTACATGAAATTTATTCCCTGGTTTTGATGTAATTTCATTTTACAATTGTATAATGTATTTGAAAACTTACTTATACCACATTGTCAACAGAGAATTTTTTTTTATAGTATCTGAGTAAATCCAATATGAAAATTTAACTTTTATTTTTAAAATCTGTAAATTGTAAGTGAAAAAATGCTAAAAGTCAGTTTAAGAAAGGATTCATATCTAGAAATTCAAAGTCCTTTATTTAAAAGAATTCTAAGCCTTTTGTTTTAATCATGAATGTATAATTTTGCTGACAATTATCACTATATATTTACCTCAGTCATATTTTCAACATGCACATATTAGCTATAAATGACCTTGACCCTTAAATCAAACGATGCCCTTGACCTTTAATTACAAGAATTATATCAGAAAAGAATTCCCTGGGTCAAACTTGTATTGAAAAGTGGTAGTGCACCTGATTGTAGTTCACTTAATAAAAAAAAAGTTACATTTTGATTAGTGTTAAGTAACATTAATTATACTAATCATCTCATAAAAAAAGATTTCCCCATAGTTGGCGCTGTGCCAACAAAGCTAAAAATTATCAGAATACACATATGAACACATATCAGTTAAAAACCTTGCATCTTTGAACATTTCCAGGTTCATTGTGGAAGTGATATAGCCCGCTACTATACTAAAAGAATTAATGAGTTGGAATCATTTAAATATTTAAGAACTATAATCTCTATTACGTTGTCTTTATAATTGGAATTTAGTGAAAAATTGAAAAAACCAATCAGACAATGGAAAGGTTAAGTAAAATTTAGAAGTCAAATCGTTTGAAATTACATATAAAAATCAGGCTATATATCAGCTTAGTGAGGTCGGTGTTACTAGGCTATATGGACATGAGTCGTGGTATGGCATTGAAACAATATCCAACAGATTTTGTATATTTGAGAACAAAGCCATCAGAAGAATATTGGAATTTGGATGGCAGAACAGGATTATAAATGAAAATATAAGAGAAATTACTTGAGTACCATGTGTGGATGAGATCATAGTAAGAGGTAGATGGAGATGGTTTGTTCATGCTCTTCGCACTCCCCAAGAGAGTTTAGCTCACCAAACATTTAGTTGGGCTCCAAAAGCCTTCGAAGAGTTGGAAGACCGAGGCCTACATGGCTGAGGGCTATAAAGCAGAAAGCGAGAGATGATGAATGAAGAAATATTTATTCAAAAGCAGAAGATAAAGACGACTGGTGAAATCTATCCGATGCCATTTTATTTGCGTCAATTGGCGTAGGAGGATATGATGCATGGATGGATGGAAGAATTTTCTCTCAGTTGCCTTTAAAATTATTTCTCAGATTTCTCTTCTTCAAACAAAGCAATCTAAGGAACAATATGTAGAGGAAATTGCAATGCTCCAGAATACATCCTTATATTGTCCGAGTCCCTCTTTCACTGAATTGCAATTGACTTATAGATCTTTGGTTAGGGAAAATAATCAGTTCCGAAACATTGGGCGAAGTTGCAGCAAAACAAATAAGTACGTTTAGTGATATAAAGGTTTATGGAAGTGGCAGTTTGGAGAAATGGCACTAAATTTAGATCTTTACTTTTG
>NC_090744.1:91282012-91307012 GCF_036898095.1 Palaemon carinicauda
TGAAAACGAAGAAAACAACAAGTTTTATTTAGAAAGAAAGACGTTTACTGGTTTAAGCAATAATTTTTAAACTTTTGTTTTGTAAATTTTAAATCAAATGTCATAACAACTCTGATCTATAGGAAATTATATCCTCCCTCTGATTGGTCAGCCTTTCATAATGAAATGATTTTTTCGAATAATATTTCAAGGGTAACTATTTCCAACCAAAATATTTTGTAGATATGTTAACAAATTTCTGAACAAACTGTATGAAAAAAAATTCATGTACCTACTGTACCAAAAACTATCTATGCTTCGTTACCTTTTATCCATAATAGAAAATATGGGATCGTAAATTAATTTTGAAGAATCTCCCGACAATGGTATAAATGTTTAAATTTAAGGATATTCTCCCCGATCTATTGGGTTCTTCATTGGTTTAAATGCTTATTTATCTGAGATATAATCTTGGAAATTATACGGGTATCACAAAAAGACTGCTGAAAATTTGCATAGACGCTCATTGGGGAGTTAGCCATAGGACTGGATGCGCACTCAACAATGAAGAGTTATCAACCATCAGAGAACATATACTATACATTTAAATGTGAAACTAAAATATAAAAAAATTATATAATTATTGCACAAGCGCCATGCAACGCTTTTCACCTATTATTAGAGTCGTCGGTAATTAAAGAACAGGCTCTGCAACTAAACAGCCAAGTATCCTCCGTCCCCCTTCACATCGCTTAAGGGGGTCGGCTGACTAATGACGTTTTTTAATGACAGGATTTTGAAATTCATACCACTTAATAAGGTAACTTAGGACATCTCCATATTGCAAAAGATTTTTGCCTCTGACCTTATGTTTTGCGACGCCAGGGCAATTTATCCTGAAAATTAGTGTTTTTCAAATTTTATCTCCTCCCTTGGTAACTAATATTAAGACCTGGGATTACTACCCTATATAGACCTGATGTAAACCTCTAATCAAATGAAGAGTTTATTTTCTAGAAGAAATTTTTCTATAGATATCAGATTTTTCATTATGGTAAAAAAAAAATAAGCCCTAAAGATAGTGGAAAAAAATATGAAAAAAAATTGGAAAAAAATGTCCATATTTGATTGTTTTCTAATGTCTTTCTGAGATATATACTATACTCCAATGCTAAATTTATATCTTTAAAACTAAAGAAAAAGATAGAATTTGAAGGTAAATAGGTATAGTTTTGAGGTACGAGCATTCAAAGTTTTTCTTTGTATTTTTACAAAGCCAATATTAATAAATCCTGATTATTATTAATTTTATGTTCCTTTTTGGATATTAATAAACCCCCACAAAAAAATTTATTTATCATAGTTTAATCATAAATGAAGATCCCTTTGCTTAATCTCTGTCTTCTTTAGACGAGACAGTCGCTCTTTCATCATCTCCCTCCTTCACTAACTCCACTAATGCCGCTGATATTACCAACTTCTGAACTCTTACAGTATTAGAGCATATTCCTTCTTCCTTATGTTAGCGAGATGTTGAAATTTTCTTTTCATCTTAGGCATGATGAAATTCTTGCCAAAACAGAGAAGCACAGACGTAAACACGAGTGAATGTCAGAGGTCAAACTCAAACTTGTACTCTCTATGAGGTTTGTGGTAGGATTGAAGGCCAAAGGGTGTAATTGCTTGTAATACATCGTCTTGTAACTCATGAAATCTATATAGATACCATTGATCATAAACTGTTATATATTAAAATGTAATATTTATGAAAATTTACGATAACAGGAGAAATACTGCATTTTCTTGTAGGGAACAATGATTTTGGTTTATTGAGTTACTTTTACTAATTAGCCTGTAACTATGAAAGTAAGAGGAATTTTAACAAAATATTTCATATACGCACTCTCCATTGCAATTCGAAGCTCATTGAATTATTTCAGGATTTTGTGTTTGTCTTTCTATACCTCAATATATTGGCATTCCGGCTGGGTCCCTTAAGCCGGCCAATTTTGATTTTTTTTTTTTTTTTTTCTGAGTGCTGTCCTTTAGGTAGTCACTCAGTTCTTTGTCTAGGCCAGGCAGGTTTGTGTCTTTAGACAATTTTATTTGCAAGTCTATTTCAGTTTCAAAATATTATTTTTACTCAACTTTATTTTATTTCCTTTATATACATTTTTCTATGTATATAACTTTATATACAAAGTAATTTTTATTTTATTTTATATTGCATTAGGTTTTAACTGAGTTTTGCTTATAATTTTTTAAATATCTTTTTAAGTATTGATAGCGGAATAAGTCCCAAAATGTCGTCCTTAATAAATTTGAGATGAAGAATATTCATTCTCATATACGAATATATATACAGTGTATATATATATATATATATATATTTGTATATATATATATATTTGTATATATATATATATATATATATATATTTGTATATATATATATATATATATATATTTGTATATATATATATATATATTTGTATATATATATATATATATATATATGTATGTATGTATGTATGTATGTATCATTATCGTTCTACTTCAGGGCAGGACTAAGTTCTCAGACATATCCTTCCACTCCGGTCTATTTATGGTCTTACTATCCCAGTCTTTATACGCAAATATTCTTAGCTCGTGTATCCATCGTCTTCTTTTACTTCCCTTGCTACATTTGTAATTCCAAGGGACCCTTTCAGTTTTTCGTTTTGTCCATCTATTATTTGTCAATATCTTTATATGTCCTACCCATGTCTATTTCCTTTTCTCACAAGCTGTTAAAATATCGTCCATTTTGTTGTTTTTTTGTCTCTTAGTGTTATTCCTAAAATCATTCTTTCCATAGCTCTTTAAGTTGTAACTAGCTTATATTCTAAGGCTTTGGTAAAGCTTTAAGTACTTTTCCTTCTGGAAAAAGGGACAATTTTCTTTTTATAATCTCATTTTGTTTACAAAAAACTTTCCGTCCTATGCTTATCATGCTTTTAATTTCGTTCTCATGTCCTAGGGAAACAGTAACTGTCCTGTGTAGGCTACATATATCCATTAACAGTCTATAAACTCTTTCTAGAGGTTCGTGCATATCATTTATTTGTTATCTCTGCATTTTCATTCAAGATTGTCTTAGTTTTACTCCTATTGAATTTCTAGTCTTATATTTCTGCTTTCTCTATTCCAATTTTCTAGCACCTTTTGCAATTCCTAGCATGATGCATCAAATAGAATTATGTAATCTGCAAATGTTCAGTTGTTGAGGTATTTCTCATTACTGTTAATTCCTACTTTCTCCTAAAAATCGGCACACTGAATAATTTTAAAGAGATAGGATCCCCCTTGTCTAATTCCTTTTTAAATCAGATTTTTTTTTCTATCATTATGTAGTTTACGATTGCTATATTTCCAGTATAGATATCTTCAACTACTCTAACATTCGATTCCTCCATTCCATGTCTTTGAAGTGCTTTCATTATTGTTGAAGTTTTCACAGAATCGAAAGCTTTCTCATAGTCTATAAATACCATACATAGTTGTTTGTCATACTCTGTTGATTTTTTCATTAAGTGGTTAATTACATGGATATGGTTAGTTGAATACACACTTCAAAAGCCTGCCTGCTCTCTTGGTTGATTAAAGTTTAGCTGTGTTTCTATTCGGCCTAATATGATCTTTGTAAATAATTTACATATTACGGGGAGTAAACTTATTTAGCTGTAATTTGACATGCTTTGTGTGTCTCCATGTTTGTGAATTATTATAAAGTTTTTTCCTAGCTATGATTATAGAGTATGCTTCCAGGCTATCCACAACAAAGATCAAATTAAACAATTAAGATATTCGTAAACAAAATCAGATAAAAATATTATTGAGGAAGCATTGAAGAAATGAAGGAGCATTAAATTGAAACTTGAAACAAGAATTAAACATATACTCGATTTGAAAGTCCATATACATACATACATCCATATATATATATATATATATATATTATATATGCATATATAATATATATATATATATTTATATATGCATATATATATATATATATATATTTATATAAGTGTGTGTATAGGTAATATCTATATATATATATATATATATATGTATATATATATAAATGCACAATTGTATATATATATATATATATATACATATTGTAGATATATATGTATATATATACACAAACACATATATATATATACATATATATTCATATATATATATATATATATATATTTATATATATATTTATATGTATATATATAGTATATATATAATTATATATATATATATATATATATATACATATATATGTATATATATATATATATATATATTTATATGTACGTATAAATATATATATATATATATATATAAGTGTGATGTGTGTGTATGTTTTATATGTAGGAGTAGCAGTTTTAAATTCATATAATATGCCTGACTGACGTATCCCCAATTGCAAACCACTGATATCCATGTGTAAAGGAGTTTGTGCTAATGTCTAGACTCTAGATGTAGCTTCCTTTTTTTAAATACACGAAATACGTACAATGTACTCTACTGTACACATCTAAAAGGTAATGAAAGCCAAAGACTTATTAACAATACTAATAACATTAACTCCAAGTTCCGATCAGTCTTTGCTCTTGTAGTTGAAATCGCAAAGGGATATCACTTTTACAACATCGTCAAAAAGTACAAACGGACTGTTCAACAGAAAGGACACACCGCAATAACAACAAATTGCTTCGTATATTGTGATGAGGACAACATAAAATAAAAGCGATAGCGACATCTACCCTCGTGTTGTATAATTGATTATCCTGGAAAGGTTGGGTTTCCTCAGCTCTAAATAAAGGGCCAGTAATCGAGGAATTTTTTTTGTTATGACAGGTGTTTGATTTTAATTGAATTCAGTCATAGGCTATACACCTCCTTTATTTATATAATTTATTATTTATATTCACACCTAATCTACTGTATATTAAAAATCTAATTGCCATATTTTGCTATAAAAATTTGATAGCCTCATTTGTTTGAAAGCTCCAAGAAATATCTTTTTTTTTCTTTTTTTTTTCATGTTGATGGGTAACCCAGTAGAAATTTTATTAGGAAGATATTCTCAGCAATTGAGGTTTTCTTATCTAACAATTTCTATTAATTTGCTAACTTACCCCGATCTTCGCTTGCTCATAAAAACTTTCGAATGTCGTACCTTTGAGAATGTGAAATATATTTCATAGAAATTAGGTTTATAATTCTTCGTCTTTGAGCAACGTTTTCTTAAGTTTGAGAGTACTTTCTTCCATGATCTGTACATCCAATAAAGCCTGGTCCTTCCTGTGGAATTGTATTCTCTGGCATTCCTAAAAGAAGACTTAGTACTTAAGTTTAAAAAAAAACGTAGGGTGTATGAGGTAAGCATATAAACTGAGAGAGAGAGAGAGAGAGAGAGAGAGAGAGAGAGAGAGAGAGAGAGAGAGAGGTGGGGGTAAATTAATTTAAAAAGGCTACAGAAATAAGTATGCTAACAATATCATCATCATCATCAACATCAGTATTATTATTATTATTATTATTATTATTATTATTTCTGTATTAGGTCATCACTATCACAGCTTCTTCCCTACATTCATGCATTCAGTTCTAATGTAAGTAAAAAACATAATAAAGTTCATTGACGGCTCCTTTCAATGCATGATTAGAAAATACAAAAACATTTACAGCAATTAATTAGAATTTCCAAACACAGTTGTTAATGGGGCAATTTAATCGGGTGTAAATTGTTGCCAAGTTACGAAATTGAGTTTCCTTTAAAATTAGTCTCATTTCCCGGAAGAAAGATATTTTGAGAAGGAAAAGATTTTCGGAAAATTTTATATTAAAAAAGTCATAAATCATCTTCTGTTTTGAATAAGAAAAAATTTACCTGAATAGTTTTTATTTCTTATTTTCCTCCACTCAATCTTCTTTTGAATATGAAATTCTATCATTTCATTATTAGATAGATATATAGATAGAAACTTGTATTTTGAAGTAAGCTATCCATTTGTTTGCTTCTCTGTACCTCACCGTATTGGACACCAGACTGTAGTGAATACAGTGGAAAACCATTAAACTAATTAAATTATCCAGGAAAAAACACCATTCATGAAGACACCAATAGAATCTTATCATATCAAATAAGCCTTGATCGAAAACAGTTTTGGTCCATTGCAGCTACTTTTTTGTCTGGACAAAAATGGGAATCCTCTTCAATGATACATATTTAAAGTTTCATATGATAATAAGAGATATAGTTAGAAGAAAATAGGATTCTGGCTATTAGATAGGTAGATGTAAATATACATATAGAGATGGGTAGATAGATAGATAGATAGATAGTTAAGTATATAGGTCAATATACATTATATATATATATATATATATATATATGTGTGTGTGTGTGTGTGTGTGTGTGTGTATGTGTGTTTGTGTGTGTGTGTATCAATATATTCCTTTCTGAATGGGGAAACCTTAACCTCGTGAAAAGATTCGTGTATCGCCATGATCAACAAATCTGTACTAAACAGGGCAACCCATGCTAGGTTGGTTAGCTGCAAGCTATATGACACAAGTATCTCACCATCACCAATACGCAGTGGCTATCGTGATGATGAAAACTGGCCAAGCCTAAAACAAGAATATGGACATATGTGAGGTCTTTGTGGACTGGAAACAACTGCATATCTTGTTGTTGGATATAGATATATATATATATATATATATATATGTGTGTGTGTGTGTGTGTGTGCTTATGTGTGTGCATGTGTGTGTATATGTGTATGTATTTATATGTAGGCCTATATATGTATGTATACATATTATCTTACAAGCAGACGCTCTCTCTCTCTCTCTCTCTCTCTCTCTCTCTCTCTATATATATATATATATATATATGCATATATATATTCAAATAAATCATATATTTTTGATATATTGATGTCTGGATTCTCTTAACGACCTCGGGATCAGAGCCCCAGGCAAAATCACACAAAGACAAGAGCTTGTGTCCGGCCGGGAGTCGAATCCTGGTCCGGTAAACAGCGACTATCACTTGGCCACGAAGAAAGATAAAAGTCAATGACAATTCTTCTGTACTTATACCTGTCAAATTCATCCGTTTTGTACTTAGAATTGATATCAACCTAATTTTATCATCGTAGTTAATTAGTAGTTTGTTACTTGACATTCGATTAATGAAAAATTTTGCACATTTGAATATGAAAAACACGTCTAAATGTCCAAAATCCATCACACACACAGACATATATATGTATAAATATATATATATATATATATATATATGTAATATATATATATATATATATAGATATATAGATAGATAGATACATACATATATATAGATATATATATATATATATATATATGTATATGTATATATATATATATATATGTATGTATATTGTATATATATATATATATATATGCCTGTATGTATATTGTATATCACGCAAAAGAATTAAAACAACCCAATAATTCTTTACTTTGAATACCTTATACTGCAGTGTAAAAACAAAATCGAAATATCTCTAGGATTGTTCTATAAAAATCCTTATCCGAAATCGATAAATGCATAGTGTAAATATTATTCATTGTGGTATTATATTTTCTCCCTTTCTTATCAAAGGAGTTCTATTATCTTACCTTCTCCTTTCCTCTTCTTTTTCTGTGAGCTTCGTTGCTTTCTACCGGGTTAAGCAGGCAATCCTTTTTTTTTTATTATTAATATTTTTCATTTTCTGGTTTTCTTAGGGAATTTGGTTTGAAAAAAAGTCATTAACTTTAAGACTTGATAGATATTTATTTTCTCTATAGATTAAATGTTTTTTTTGTGACGTATATGGATTATCTATGAATTATAACGTCCCTTTTATACACCAAAATTTCCATTACCGTATATCACATGGAACCTATAAAGATTTTTAAACACTTTCCATTTATATATTTTAAGAACTTTTGGCTAATCCTCCATAAGATAACCAAAGAAACGATCCACGTTTTCGACTTTATGAAACAAATATTATAGGTGAAAAATAGTAAGGAATGGACGCTACAAACCATAATGATTATCAGCTATTTGTGTTTGGGAAATATCTTTTCCAATACCGGAGGAATTATGGACAACCCTTTTAAGTCCACCGCCTGAACGGCCTCATTTATCTCTCATTGGAGAAATAGAGGCACCGGAAGTTGCCAAGTTCTCTCCTTCATCACGCCACTTGTGGGGTCGTGACCGCTGGCAGGCAGTCGGGCAAATTTGTGTTTGTTTATGTGTTTTTTGTGTACAAATGTAAAGCTGTTTATGTGTACATTATCATGCTTAACAATAGTTTCAATTATGTCTTGATATCTTTTAAAATATGTCCACAATGACAAGACTTTAATAAGATTTTTCTCAACATTACGCCTTTTATATTTTAAGTTGAAGTGGACTAGGTGTTGTAAATTGCTTTTATGGCTGTCTTAACGATAACATATCCACATCAAATATACTCTCTCTCTCTCTCTCTCTCTCTCTCTCTCCTCTCTCTCTCTCTCTCTCTCTCGTTTTCCAGCGGGATGTTCATCACATCATCATAGTGGAGAATTCGGTTTACCGGCTGTCAGAAATGACAGATCGCTGGTCCATTGATCTTTCGATGTAGAGACTTTTAACCTGAATATTGCATGATGCGTTGGCGAGACAGACAAGTAAATGATAGATATGGTGATAAAGTAATGGATGCCGCTAGATGTTAGGAGTGTATAAACCTACAAAGAAAATAGTTTTTCTTGATGTCTGTATATTCACGATAATCCTCTCTCAGTCTCTCTCTCTCTCTCTCTCTCTCTCTCTCTCTCTCCCTCTCTCTCTCTCTTTTCCAGTTGAATGTTCATCATCGTCATGGAGGACAGTACGGTTTGTCAGCTGACAGAAGAAACTGATCGCTGGTCAGTTGTTCTGTCGATGTAGAGACTTTTTACCTGAAAGATGAAGGTTGCATTGAATGCATTTTCAGAGACATTAGGAATAACCTCTCAAAGCTTTTAAGAGCTTAAAATATTTATAGTGTAGTAGTAGTTATATTCATTTTATAATTAGGTTATATCTACAATCTAACCATAAAAGAAACCCTTTCTGGAACAACCCAGGAACATAAGTGGTGGACTATCCTTAAATATGTACTCTTTGGTGTAGATGCAATAGTTCCTCCCTTACTTGAACCATATGGCTCTGTCACTCACAGTCCGAAGGAAAAGGCAACCCTTTTGCCAGATGTGTTTGACAGCAAGCAGAGTAATGAGAAACTCGAACTTCCTCATTCCTGTTTCCTGAAGCTGAACTGACTAGTTTAGCTCTACGATCTTGTGAAATTGAAGCTTTCTTGGTGGATCTTGATGCTTATAAAGGTGTAAACCCTAATGGTATTTTTGCTTTGTTTTTATAAAGACTGCAGATTTCTTAGCTCCAAAGTTATCTGTTATTTTGCGAAAGTTAGCAAGAAGAGGAGCTTTTAGCACTTGTTGGAGAATTGGTAACATTATGATAATGGCTCTTGTCTGTCAACCTTTCCGTCGTTCTGACGATTCATTATCATGATTCTAATAAGAATAGTTAAAGTTACAATGACGAAGACAGACAAATACATTAAAGATGTGGAGAGACGGTGATGTAAACTTTACAATTATACAAAGAAATGAACCCATCTTCCAAGTCGCAGAGTTTACGGGGAAAGAATGATCATAATTATATTGTTGGAACATCAACAAATGAACCATTTTCTGGGGATTTAATTTTTATCCAGATAATTATGTAAGTATGGAGATCTGTCTGAAAAGTATTTATATACGATAGAGCCATATTGCCAGTTTTCTTTTTGCCATTACTTACGAAAGATCTCTAAAAGGAAAGAAAAGTTTTAACTTAGCGAGTTTGGTTTTAACACTACGCGCACACATACCAACACACACACACACAAACACACACTCATATACATATACATATGCATATATATATGTATATATATATATATATATATATATGTGTGTGTGTGTGTGTGTGTGTATGTGTGTGTGTGTGTTTGTGTGTGTGTGAGTGTTGTAAGAGCCGATCACAATAAAGGTAAGATGCATGCTTTTTTAAGAATACCTTTGACCATAATTGAAATGAATAAAAACGACAGATTAACCATTTCATCAATCTCTGTTGTTGCAAAATTGAAATATAGTACTTCTTAATCTTTTAGCACCATTAAATGTATCTCATGTCCGGAGATTTCAACTCACTTGAGCACAGTTGGATGTAGCCTACTTTACGTCCATTAGATTCCAGTTTTTTATTTTTTTTTTTTATTATTTATTTTTACTTATATGAAAATTTTAAGAAGTACACACACACACACACACACACATATATATATATATATATGTATATATATATATATATATATATATATATTATTCGTCTGTATGAGCTATGAGTTTTACAATCCCTTTTGTAATAATTTGTGAGCTAAAATGAGTTAAACACAATGAGGCAAAATGCACTCGTGCTTGAGTAACTATTTCTTGTTTGTAGGTTGGTGGGAGTCTTATGGTTATTAATATAGCAAAGAGGTGACATTATGATGACTACAGATTAGCAGCCATTTTTGCTGTAAGAGCTAAAAGCATAATACAGTAGCTGCAAATGGAAAAGATTATCTAAGTCAACGAAAATTGGTAATATCTTATCCAGTGGTTCATGATATATCATCATCTTTAAGATACACGACCATGGTAAGAAAAGGGATATTACGAAGATAGCCTCGCTATACAGAGGAATAATTGTTAATAAGAAACCACATATTTCTTAATTTCGGGGCTTCTAAGGTAACTGGTGAGTTACGTGTACATCAATCAAACTGATTAAAGACAATATTCGTATATACTACATAGTATATATTTATTTCCTTCAAAATCAAAACGCAGAATTTTTATTAGTAGCATTTTCAAGTTTTCTGTTATACAATTTAGATAAGAAAATTGCGACAGTGTTGTCGTTAGAGCAATTTTAAAAGACACTTAAGAGATACAAGAGAGGCAGCTTATAAGATATCACTTCTTAGGACTTCTACAAAAACCATTGTCCGGTTGATATTCTTGAGAGTTACAGTAATTCCTTCTGTTCTTTAGTAAATTTAGTTAATCACTATCTACATTAGCAGATAGTCATCTCTTTTTTTCCACTGGGTTTTCGCAATGATACAAAAGAAAGAGATTTCATTCTGTCTTGGTAATCTGATGATCGTCGAACAAGGACTCAAGAAAAAAATGGACAAAGAGATGTGAACTGAGAATGCAGATCCGCCTTTGATAGCAAGAATGAGTCCACACCAATATTCACACTACCTATCACACTTTAACCATGGCTACTGATCCCTTTAAACTCAGAGCAAGAACCTTTTCTGGCATAAAGTCAGCTGTTTCTTGAACAACAAACAACAAATCATGAGTAGATTGGATCAGCGAACACTCGATGCTGTTCTCTTATTCTGTGAAGAAAAAAATGGTTTGCTTATAAAAATGGCAAAAACAGGAAGGCCATATTCTCTTCTATTCTACTTTCAAATTCATATAATTTTTATTCATACATGATGTTGTAGAATCATAAGTTTTTCTTATTTCATTATGTTTATATAAACTTACATTTTCCTGTCTGATAATATTCTTAAACTATTTTTTACATACTTTCATTAAGATTTTCTATTTTCAAAGGATTTTGTTTTTGCATTATCACTCAAATCATTTATCTGTTTCCGAACTTTCAATTATCCTTACTACTAAAAATAGCGTTATAGTTACTAACTTTCCCTGATTCTCTTTTATATGAACTTATATACACTTAACAAAATGTTATAAAATTAATGCTTTAGAATCGTATTTTAAACTTTTCTCTCTAATATCAAGATAGAGATGGAGTGCCTTCAATTCGACAGGAATATGCCCTGCAGAGTAAGTATCATCTCTCGTTTCCTAATTGCAGACTGGTTAATGGAACTGTCACTCTACCAACTTCTTATCCTAGAAAGGTACAGCTTCGAACCCTGAATAGCGTATCATATTAGATGACATACCTAATTACCTTCGGTTGTAGACTATAATTAGGGTAACGTGAAGTTGACTGTAATGGGTCAATCGTGGCATAGAATTGGAAATGTAAAACTTCTCATGGAAATTACTGACAATAATATTGAATACACACACATACACACACACACACACACACATATATATATATATATATATGTATATATAAATATATATATATATATATATATATATATTATATACATACATATATATATTTATATACATATATATATATATATATATGTATATACAGTATATGTATATATATATATATATATATATGCATATATACTGTATCTATATACGTACATATATATGTATACACATATTACATATATATATATATATATATATATGTATATATACAGTATGTAATTATATATACATATATATATATATATATATATGTATATATACAGTATGTAATTATATACACACACACACACACACACACACACACATATATATATATATATATATATGTATGTATGTATATATATACATATATATATGTATATATATACATACATACATACATAATACACGCATATATACTTTTTATATATATATATATATATAGGCTATATATATATATATATATATATGTATATATATATGTATATATATATATATATATATATATCATATATCATATTATATATCCTCATCATCATCAACATCACCTCCTATACCTATTGACACAAAGGGCCTAAGTTAGATTTTGTCAGTCGCCTCTATCTTAAACTTTTAATTCAATACTTCTCCATTCATCATCTTCTACTTTATGCTTCACATTCATCAGCTATGTAGGCTTGCGTCTTCCAATTCTTTTAGTTACTTGTGGAGCCCAGCTAAACGTTTGGTGAACTGATCTCTCTTGGGGAGTGCGAAGAGCATTCCCAAACCATCTCTATCTACCCCTCATCATGATCTCATCCACATATGGTGCTCGAGTAATCTCTCTTATAGTTTTATTTCTAATCCTGTCCTACTATTCAACTTCTAATATCTATTTGAGGACTTTGTTCTCGAATCTACTAGATCTATCGGAGATCGTTTTATTGTCATACCATGACTCATGTTCATAGAGTAACACTGATCTCAGTCAGCTAATATATAGTCTAATATTTATATGTAATTTCAGGCGACTTGATTTCCAAATTTTACTCAACCTAGCCGTTGTCTAATTTGTTTTTTCAATCTTTCATTAAACTCTAATTCTAAAGACCCTGTATTAGAGATTATAGTTCCTAAATACTTAAATGATTCTACCCCATTAATCCTTTCTCCTTCCAATAATATTTCATCTATCATTGCATATTCCAATCTCATCTCTGCCTATCTTCTATTTATTTTCATCCAAACCTCGTGTGATATTTCATGCATTCTAGTAAGGAAGCATTGCAACTCCTGTTGAGTTATGCAAACAAGGACAGCATCATTAGCATACTCTAGGTCTGCTAAATTCCCATCATCAATCCAATCCAATCCTTCTCCATCATTTTTGACTGTTCTACGCATTATCAAATTCATGAGGAGGATAAACAACATAGGTGACGACACATTCCCTTGGAGTACTCCGCTGTTCACTGGAAATTCATTTGATAAGACTCCATTAACATTAACTTTGTACTTGCTATGTTCATGAACAGACTTAATCACATTTACATATTTAAGAGGAATTCCATAATCATGCATAACTCTCCACAAAATTGGCCAGTGCACATTATTAAAAGTTTTTTCCTATTCCACAAATGCCATCAAAAGTGGATTTCTATATTCTATGCATTACTGTATAACATGTCTCAAAATGAAAATTTGGTCAGTGCAACTTCTACCTTTTTTGAATCCTGCTTGTTCATCTTTCAGCTTTTCATCAATCTTTCTCTTTCTCTTACTATATGTGTTCATAACAACTGACGTAATTGTTATGCCTCGGTAATAGTTGTAATAAGTCAGGTCTCCTTTTTTTTTTACCGACATTCTTAACTCCTATTCATCAGGTTTTGCCTCTTCATGCCACATTCTACAAAATAATCTTGTAAGTGGTCTGGGAGTCACTTTATTCTTGGCCAGTATCATCTCGGCAGTTATTCCATCGTGTCCATGGGCTTTCCATCTCTTGAGTTTTTTTGTGGATAGCTTCTACTTCAAACACATTGAATTCATTCATGGGCACATTTCCTGAATTCATAGCTTTCTCAGCCTCATCTGCTTTACTGTCTAAATATTCTCTCCATTCATTCCCGGCTTTTCTTTTTACCTCACTGTCAATAATGGAATACTTAGCATGCTCCACCTAGTAATTTTCCTTACTTCCTTGAAAACTTTCAACAATTTATTTCTATCTCTGTCTCCTTTTTATAGCATCCCAAGTATCCTTTGATATCCATAGGTTTCTTCCTGTAACTGCGTGTCCCAAGCCTTCACTACCAACTGACTGATATATGTTTTTTAAATCATTCCATTCTTCATTAATTGTCTGTTCTTCATTTCTTGAACTCTCTAAGACTGCAAATCGATTCCCACATTCAACTGCAAATGTTTCTCATTGCTCTACCTCTAAAAGCTTAGTTGTATCAAACCTAGGTATTCTATCAATCTTTCTGTTGGGTGCTTTCAGTTTTAATTTCAGTGTGGAAATGAGCTGGTGATCACTACCAATATCTGCCTCATTATAGCTTCTTACATTTCTCAAAGTCCTCTTTCTCTTTTTATTAGTGGTAATTTAATCTATCTGAATTTTATCATTGCCACATGTTGAAATCCATGTATACTTGTGGAGGTTCTTGTGTTGAAAAAGGTAACTTCTAATGACAAGATTGTTTTCTGAACAGAAACTTATGAAATGTGCTCCATTTTCATTTGCAACTTCGCCAAGACCCCCGACACCCATCACATTCTCTATCCCTTGATTATTTCTTCCAACCTTAGCTTGAAATCACCAATCACAATTTTCATATATCTCTCAGGGATTTCATCTATTACCATTTATAGTTTTTCATAGTATTCGTCTTTCTTTTCTTGGGGCATAGCAAACTATAATACTTATATTATACTGCTTTGATTTAAGCTTTGCTAGTAACAATCTACCATTTACAGCTTTCCACTCGGGTAATCCCTTTTCTGCTCTTGGTGTCATCATCATTCTTACCCTTTCTCTTCCAACTAAATCTGATCTTCCTGAGTATATATATATATATATATATATATATATATATATATATATATATATATATATATATATATATATATATATATACACACATATATATATACATATATATATATATATATATATATATATATATATATATATATATATATATATATGTATATAAATTGCCTTGGTCTAAAGTTTCCTTACCAATCCCTTTACAAAGTGTTTCACTTAAGGCCAAGATATCCAAAATACATTTCTCTCTGACAATTAACTTTGGCTAGAAGCCTCACAAAATAAGTGCTGATGTTGAAGCAAGAGGATTAAGTTTTTTTCATATCTATTTATCTACTTGTGTATGATTAAGGCATCGGCATGAACAATAGCCTTATCGCTAATGATGATTTTATACTATCGTTTGTAATAAGCGAGGTATTAGCAGCATTTGGTGACTGCCACTGGTATTTTAGTAGCATTAGTTTGTTAGTTGCAGTCTTCGATTTTTGGATGCTAATGTAAGAATCTTAACATTTGAAAGATACCATAATGCAATAAAAAAAAAAAAAGATAATCATATAAAGGTACGGAGATTATCTGCTGTAAACAAAGAGCAATGAAATTTTAATCCTCCAAGAAGAAACTCTATAGACACTTAACCGGCTTTGTTTTAGTAAATATAGATATTATTGGTGTTCTTTGATAAAACACTTTTTTATGGAGAGATACATAATGATGGTCAGAATTTATCATGCTTTAAACATATACATTCTCTCTCACTCCCATAAACACACACATACTCGTTCGCACATACAAGTGTACACACACACATGTACTTCATATATCTTAACTTGTAATGTGTACATGTTCCCCCAATGTGCATCTTGTCTCTATCCAGCACTCGGTCCAGAACTGCAAACTGAAAAGACTTGAATTTCAAAATTGATTCGGACAGATCACGGATGAAGACCTCACAAATAACTGAGAGGACACAGAGGCAGGTTTGGTGTTTGTGATTAATTGACGTTTCCTTGAAAGCTGAGTTTTGTTCCATGGCTGAAAGATGCTTTCATCACAACTGGATATCTTCATTATTTATATGAACATTGCATTCTGTATCCTGACAACAATAGAAAACTAACATTAAGGGAATTATCAAAGTATGGCAGGAAAAAGAAAATCTTAATCCTATAGAAAGAGGCAGAACCGTTAACAACAACACCACTAATGTAAACAATGTGAAAGAAAAATCATTCGTGAGGTATTTTATGAAGGGAGAAGAGAAAGATTATAAAATCTTAGTAGCCCTTTTAGCGAATAGCTGCATTACAAAGGAACCTAATTTTCACAAAATTATTTTAATTTGTTATGTTATTTCAAACTTTACAATAAAGAGTATCTTAGTTATTTTGAATTTTAATTATGAATATATCAATCAATACAAACTATTGGCATCCCGTTTTTGTGTTACCATTTATGTATTCTTACCTTATATATATATATATATATATATATATAATATCATATCCCCTACAGCTTTTCTTTTTTTTCATAGCTAAAGCCAGGACCCACAGAGGGAAGGTCGGCCAGGCGATGATCACTTTTTATTCTCTATTTTTCCCCGTCACCTGAGCCATGGCTCGGCTCAGTCTGACGCATTCTGACAGGTCGATGATATTTTCTATTTATACATATTATTTTACTTAACATTCTGCTTTACTTTACTAAGTACATATTAGGAGAAAGGTTCTTTTATTAATATATTCAAATCATATCATATAATATAGAATAATGAAGAATGTGTATTATATTATTGTTCTTGGGGTATATCATCGACTTTTTTGATCAATTACAGAATTATGTGATCATAATCTGGCATATTTTGTCTTTATTCATAGCATGTGGCCTATATAGTCATGAACCCTAATTCATATATTTGATTAAATATATATATATATATATATATATATATATACATATACATTTATTAGTATTATTGCTAGCTAAGCTGCAACCCTAGCTGGAAGAGTAGGAAACTATAAGCCCAAGGGCTCCAACAGAGAAAAATAGCCCAGTGAGAAAAGGAGACAAGGGAAAAAATAAACTATATGTGAAGTAATGAAAAATTGAACTACAATATTTCAAGGACAGTAACAACATTAAAACAGATATTTCATATATAAACTACAAAACGACTTATGTCAGCCTGTTCAACAAAACCCATGTGCTGCAAGCTTGAATTTTGGAAGTTCTACCATATGTATATGTATATGTATGCACACACACACATACACATATATATATATATATATATATATATATATATATATATATATATATATATATATATATATATATATATATAACTGATTTTGAGCGAAGCGAAAAATCTATTTTTGGGTGAGATCGCCATGTCGTCCCGATAGAAGTTCCTAAGGTATCTTCAAAAGGATACATTATATACTACAGTGATATTCCCGGAGAATTAACGTTTAGGTTCCAGAATTCTAACTCCTGGAGCGAATATCCTTAAAATTTTCTCAAGGATATCGCATAATATCAGAGGACGCATTCTTGATACGTCACATAGCCGCCTGTACCCCAAATAGCGTTAACGCTTCGAGGGGACGTGGCAAAAGAATAGAAGGGGGCCGTAACAAGGTTACCCCCGTTCCTGTACTACTATTGACCACCACCCCAGTGCCATTCCCAGGATGGCGGACATTCCTTGTAGCATTGAGCGTGGTGCTACAGATACAGTACGTCAGGAAGGGAACTGTGAAGATCTTTTCTTTTAAGAAAGGAGGGGGGGTCCATCAAGACGACATGGCGATCTCACCCAAAAATAGATTTTTCGCCTCGCTCAAAATCTGTTTTTTGGGCTCAAGCCATGTCATCTTGATGGAAGTATACCAGAGCATTAATGTATCTGTGGATTTTCATCAGTGCCTTAACCTTGGGACAACCTTTCAATGATCATTTGGATCAATCGAGACAAATAACGTTACCGTTATCCGTCATTATCACTAATCATCTCCGAGGTTAGTGCTTCCTGCCCCCTACAGGGAAGAGTCATTCTAGACGGTAGAAAGAGGGGTCTAAAGGTGAGCATATATTGTATGGAAAAACATAAGAATATACCAGATGAACAAACCGTCTCGTAGTTTGTGAAAATTACTAAATACTTAACAGTGTTTCTTAATTCCATTGTTTATGAGCATACAAATATATAAAAGTACATACTCTGGACTATAACCATGCAATTGTCGGGCAAGTTAGGACGCAATTACATTCAAATAGACGTTTATTAGTAAGTAAAACGAATGTAGCATGATAACGGAACTATACATGTAACCTGTACAGAGATTATCTTTCTTTCTTGGGAAGCAAGAAATGATGAGTGCCACTCTTAGATTAAAGAAAATTATAAAACAAATTCTCTTCATAATGCCTGTACTGGTTACTTTTATCGGCACTGTGTACTATGTACACCGGCACTAGTGCCATCTGTTTAATTCCACACCTGGGATTTTGAACAGAGCTAGTGTCACCATGGTAACACTTGATCAAAGGAGGTCACACCCTAAGAGGGATGACCTCTTCTCCCTTTAAATGACAGTCCCAGTCAATTAGCTGTTCATCGTAGAATTAGACAGCGGGTTAAGTATTCTACTCGACGTCACCACATACTGCTTCAGATCATGGACTTGCTTAGCATAGTGTTTGTAGAACACTGTGGATGATTCTCACCCAGTATATGTGCGAGGACATTTGAAGTCCAAACCATTGACTGTCTATAACAGTAATTAGGGGGCAGGTTTTAATACACTACCTGCCGCCACTACATAGTGTTTCAGTTCATGTACCTGTTTCGCATAGTGTTTGTAAAACATCCTGGATGATTTCCATCCGGTGTATGAACGAAGACGCTCAAAGTCCATATACTGAAAGAAGTTCAGTGATGAAGCAATCTTTCTCGGATCATGACCTGCGGGAGTACTGTCAGGATCCGCTCTACTAATAAAGTAGGTGAGCTTCGCCCTCAGTTGTTTTAGGGATAAGCTTGATCCAGAGGTTTCTCCTTTAAAGAGCTGTCCTCCCCTGAAGTCTGAAGTTCTAGGAAGATAGACCTTTAGACACTCTACCGGACATAGAGAGACATCTTCCTTCAGAGGGCAGATTCTCCAGGGACCCCACGTTTTAGTGGGTAGCTCATTCTTAGCGAGAAAGGATGGATCAGGGAAGAGATTCAGTTCTCCTGTTTCTGAGAACTGAATGTGGCCCTCATCCCTAGAAAGGGCCACTATTTCACTAACTCTAGCCCCTGAGGCTATAGCAAATAGAAAAATAACCTTTTGGGTTAGATCCTTAAGCGAACAAACTTCATTGTTCAAGGATGAGGCATAATGTAGGACCTTGTCCAAAGGTCAAGAGATAGGCTTTAGTGGTGCAGCAGGCCTAAGCCTCGCACATGCCTTCGGGATCTTATTAAAGATCTCATTCGCCAAGTCTACTTGAAAGGCATATAGAAGAGGTCTAGTCAAGGCTGACTTGCATGTAGTTATCCTGTTGGCCGCCAAACCCTGGTTATGAAGATGGATAAAGAAGGACATGCAGAGGTGATTGCAGGGGATGAACTGGAAATCCTAAGTCTATCCCTTCCATTTCAGAGACATGATGTCTATCATTTAAATTAGAAGATCCTCGTATAGGGCTACATATCAAGGTAGTTCCTTGACGGCGCTCGTAATGAAGAGGTCGGATTGCAGTTCGGGGACTTGTTCCCATCTGGGAGAGAATAGGTCTGCGTCCGTGGACCATTCTAACTCTATCGGCCTGAGCCTGAGTAGAGCATCTACTGTCACATTGATGATTGGTTGTATGTGAACTGCTAACAGGTGCCATCCCTTTAGGTAAGGGATGGCTAACTACACCTAAACTGTATGAGACGTTTCTTAGCATCGTCGATTGCAGCGTCTCGTTATCGATTCAGAGTCCCAGATCGGCTGTAGACAATCTGATCTGCTTGGAGAGAGTTTCCCTACTCATGACTGGATCAACATGGTCTTGGGATTTTCGGGCTTTGACCTTTGTTAGGGAAGCGATTAAGGAAGCACCGTAACCGGTCTTTTTAGGCCTCTTCAAGCGTTTGATGCTTGTTTTCTCCAGGTTCCCAGCGCATCTTGCAGCCGTGCTCTTAGCACAGGGCCTGCATTTATTGCGAACTGGAGAGAGAACAGGGTTCCTCCCTGTTCTCGTTTTAGGAATCTGAAATTTATCTTTCATCCACGATGTTCCGGGGACCGGATCATTTCTTCGGATGTTCATAGACCAGCCACCTTGGGTGCTGCCCACCCCAACCTCTTGTCCAAGAACGTTGTTGCCTGAACCTTTCTTAGGCTTAAATATTGCATGACTGTGTCTGCCAATTTTATGAAGGCAGCTAGGACTCTTTCTAGTCTGACGAGTATCTTTCCTAGGAAGTGCGTTACTTTGTGTAACCTGAATCCTAGATAGGAGGGGAAAGGGTGATTGACTGGAAGCTGCCGATAGACGACTTTCAGGTTTGGTAAGACTATAGGCACCTTTTTTTGCAGCGGGGTCCTTATGTTCAGGAGGATAAACCTCCTGGACTCGTTTTATTTGGACTTGAGTGGCGAAAGTCCTGAATGACTCTGAATTTTCTTGAGTCCTTCTCGTAAACACACAACGGCCTTCCCTGGAATCCGGTGGACTAAAGTTTCCTTACTACCTGTATGCTCTAGAGCTCTCAGGTAAACTTCTCCAGGAGGGTTTTGGATAATCGGAGGAGTAGAGGAAATGGTGGTAGAGATATCTCCACCTCTCATCTTAGTCCCATCTTAATTAGGCCATGGACCCAAGGATCGAAGGTCCAGCGATCCTAAAGGAATCTCCCTCCTACTAGAAGCATTTCTCTGCTTCGACTGATCAGTAGGAATCTCTTTTCGACCATCTGTCTGTGACATCTCGGTCACTACAACTATGAATTGTTGTTACACCATTCGCAAAGGATGTCCAGACCTCTCCATCTTCCCTTTAGGTTGGGGACCCACAACCTTAAAAGATTCTCTTTTTGAAAGGATGCCCCCCTTTTTGAGAAGTCCTACTTTCTCCGAGGAGGCGTTCTTAATCACTTTCTTGACTACCTCGTCTGGAAAGAGGTCTTTACCCCAGATGTTGGAAGATATTAGCTTTCTTGTATCGTGTTTCGCTGTTGCGTTAGCTAACACAAACTCCTTACATGTTCTTCTAGCCTTTATAAAGGCATGAAGGTCTTTTACCAAAGTAGCCATATGTATTTTGGCTAAGACCTTAAGCATGTCTGGGCTATCTTGATGAGCCGAACAGAACTCTATGTAGTTCTGTAGAGATAAGGAGGCTGCAAATCTCTCATTTGTTTCTTGTTCATCCTGTAAGAGAAACTCAGGTAATTTTGGAAGATTTTCCTTAAATTGTCGACTGGCGACATCCGCCTCAAGTCTTCCTACTGAAAAGGTTAAATGGGCCTCCTTCCAGTTCTTCTCCTGTCTGGGAAATGCTAGTGACAGAGGCTCACACTCCTTGAGTGTAGGACACGGTTTACCTGTCTCTATTGCCTCAGTGACATATTTGAAAGCCTTCTCCGTAAAGGGGAATGAAATTGAAACAGGAGCAAGAAAGGAAGAGTGCTTGTTACCCGGTGTGGATACCTTCGACACCGAGTAACCCGCCTTTTCTATGCTGCTTGATAGGATAGCCTGTGCTTTATCATTGTCGAGAATCATAACCTCCTTTGATTCCGTTCCTTTTCCTGATGTTGGTTCATCCTTCAGTCTAATGAAATAGTTCGGTAAAGCGTCAAAGCTTGGCCAGAACTGGATTTTGTCCAAAGGAACAGCACCCATCTTCTCCGAGATGTAGAGTTTGCCGTTTAAAATCGGCATTAGCTCCGCAAACCTCCAGGGATTGATTGTGGAGCATGTCAGAAGGTCTTGATCTACGAATCTTTTGTACTACCCTTTAGGAGCGACAAGTGGAGCTTTACCAAGCTCTACCTTGCATTTTGCTTCCTGCTTTGTGCTCTGTTTGCACAAATTTTCTACTAGATTCTTGACTTGGGCCCATAACTGGTTCATTCCATCTAAAAGAGGGATAGAAGGCGGAGATATCGATGTCGTTGGCTCATGAGCCTGTTGGGACGGAGACGATTCCAACCCGACATTCTCCCCTTCTTCCCGTGGGCGCCTTCTGCCCTCCTTCCCGAAGGTTATCTGGCCATCGGGAAATGTACCTCGTGTCCGAGGTACCACTATTTCCTTACTCGCTGTTGGAAATAGTAACCTACGCATGTTGTCATTAGGCAGGTAAGGTCCCGGAGAGATTTTCTGAAAGCCTCTCACCCAGTTGGGTAGTTTGAAACGAGCTACATCCCTAGTCTCCACCGACTTGGGATTCTTGAAACCTTCGGACAATAGGGCCCAACATACTTTGCAGGCCAGCTGGTTCCAATATTGCAGGTGTTCGGAAATAGTATTGCAGGGGGCATGAAACCTGCATGCATTATGTCCGTAAAAACACTTACTCTTAGTTTTGCAGAAGACTGCAACACATGACATCTGGCATTCCTCCTGTAAAGAAAGGAAAACAAAATGAGTATACGATTGATTATCTCACTGATAACCAATAAATCAAAAGTCATATCTTAACAGAATAGCTTAGGATAGCAAGCTATAAGGGATAGTAGGAGACACATACTTGTGTATCCCTTGCAAGCAAATGCTGGTACCTCCCCTCAGTATTGAATGTTAGGAATTTCCTTTTCGAAGGAATTCCAACTGAAAAAGGGAGTTTTCTAACCCCTAGGGATAGGGAAGTGTATACTTCACTGTCCCTTTCATACTAAATACTGTGGGGTACGGAAGACTGATTTCTCAATCAGCTTAATGAAGAAACACTATTCCTTCAATGTAAGAGCGGCTGCAGCATAAGCTCACATGAGGATACCCAAGATATGCTAGAAATAGTTACTGTATAATCATACTGTAGTTTTCTATTTGCAGTATGCACTATATTGCAATATACTGGCTACTGTATAATTATATATAGTATGATCCAGCCAATGTGTTGCCTTTCTGGTAAGCAACTGACTGTACGGTCCAGCTGGCATGATGCCAGCTGGACTGGGAAAAAGAAAGACATATATTTGTATACATCCCACCCAACTTATTTGCTGTGACCCCCCTTACAAAATTAAAACAGAGTTTCCTAATCATGGAGACTCGAGGATAAGGGCCCTGCCCTTTAAGGGTTAGGAGTGTAATCTCCAGTCCTTAAAATTTTAATATTGCAGGGTAATCTGAAGACTGATTCCTAATCAGAATATTGAAGAATTATATTCTTTCAATATGAGATTGGGTTCCACAAATATTTGGGTAGGATTTTCAAATATATTGGAAAAACACTACTAGCATGAAATATACGGAAGCTTTCTATTTGCAGTATATCCTATACTGCAGAAATACTAACTACCTGTATAAACATATACTGTAGTACAGCCAGCATGTCGTCGGCATAGCTAGCTAATGCTAGCACATCTAGCCTGCTAGCTAAAAGAAAGAGAGATAGCATGGAGAACAGGGTACCTAATACTGTATATATATATACAGTAAAAGGGATGTAAAAGTCTACTATTACTACCTTCTCCAGAAAGAAGGTTCAAATGGAAAGGGAGAATATAAAATTCAAGCTTCCATCCAGCTACAGTACTGTCGCCAACAAGGATCTGTCTAAACCTTGCCGGCCGGCACCGCTGGCCAGTACTACCGGCAGTACAGTCGGCGTGCTGCCAGTGGAGCAGGCACCATTCTGTGCCGGCCTGGGAGGCAGCAACCCGGCAGTAGCCACTGTTGCTAGCAGTTCAAGAAAGAACTGAAGAACCTTTGTAAACAGAAGGGACTTCCCACTTACAGCCATCATGGCCAGCAGCTGCCGGCCGGCAGCTGCCCTGGTTCCCTGCCAGCAGTCACCATGACTGCCGGACGGCAGCAGCCATAACTGCCGGCCGGCAGTAGTCTTTACTGCCGGCCGGCAACTAAAATGGCTGGCAGCTCACAGCTGTCATTACTGCCTGTCGACAGATGTTAAGACTGCTGGCCGGCAGCTATCAACTGAAAGAGGGGGAGTCTGGTCGATCCCGGCAACCCACCGGCAACAGTAAGGTTGCCGCGAATTGCCAACAAAAGGGATAGAAGGGAAGGGAAAAGAGGTCCTGTGAAAGGTACAGCAGGAGCCGGCCGTAGCCTGTCCTGCCCCACCTAACAAACTCCGTTCCTGTATTAGCACATCCCAGGCGGCTAAAGAATTCTATTTCTTAGCCTAGGGTTAGATTAATACAATTAAGAGGTTGGTAGCACCCTCGCCACCACCTCTAAGGGAAAGGAAACAGGGTTGCAGTGCCAGTGTCCCCTAAGCATTAGAAGAATTCTATTCCTCTGCCTAAGGTCCACCAACACAGTATTAGTCCGCTAGGTCACAGGAAGAAGGGTCATATTGTACAGACCCTTCAGAGTGGCCTAGGGAGGACTAGCCTCCTATGTCGGTAGCCTAACGTAGCAACAGAATTCTATTCATCTTGCCAGGTAGCTACCGACCACAGACTCAAAACTCTGAGATTCTGGCTAAA
>NC_090744.1:91312012-91314512 GCF_036898095.1 Palaemon carinicauda
CTTTCTGAGGGCTTTATTCGTATATGAACTAAATCATGTCCATATAGTAACACAGGTCTCACTCAACTGGTGTAGAGTCTGATTTTTATATTTAATAACAGATTTTATTTCCAAATTTTAGCTAACGTAGCAATTGTTTAATTTGCCTTTTTTAATCTTTCACTAAACTAATTCTAAAGACCCTGTATTGGAGAACATAGTTCTTAAATATAGCTCTTCACGCCACAGCACCGATTTCTACAGAGAATCCACGGAGGCTCTACTTGATCTTGAAATCAAACACGAGGAGAGGATTATTACCAAACATGAAACTATCATTACTGAAGTATGTAAAGCCCTTTTTAACTGTTTCCTTATTGGATACCATGTACTTGAAAACTCTGTTGAATAAAAATATTGTGTAGGAGAGACGAGTTTCTTCTATCATTAGGTTTGGACTTCGGCATGCCCAACTATCGTCCAAAATATAGCCAGCTCTTTATACCGTTCAAACTTCTTTTTCAAAGATTAGGGCAACTACCTTTCCCCACTGTTATAAGCAACTTTCAACGCAACCTGTACCAGATTACTCATAAAATCTTTTCATCATTAAAAACTAACTGGGCTCCTTTCTTCAAGAAGGATATTTCCATTTGTCAAAAAGTTTAGCTAAGAATCCCAATCTTGTAGTAACCAGACCGGATAAAGGTAAAGGCACAGTATTGCTCAACAAAGGAGATTATATAGAAAAAATGTACACAGTTTTGAATGACCCAACTAAATTTCCTGTCTCAGGCCTTACTCAATTTAGCCGGATTTCTAAAATGGAAGACAAATATAACCGATTAATGAAAAGGCTTAAAGACAATAATGACATTACTGAACAGGTATACTTAGTTCTATTTTGTTCTGTGGTATATTGTATGGTTTACCTAAGATTCACAAAGAAAATATTCCACTCAGACCTATTTTAGCTGCTTATAATTCACCCAATTTTAATACTTCCAAATCTTTTAGTACCGCTTTTAGAACCACTTAGCTCAAATGCGCTGCGGAATTCTGCCTCAATGACATCTGAAATAAACACTCAAAACAAGTGTAATTATATGGTTAGCTATGATGTGCCCTTACAAGAAACTAATGATGTAATTTTAAATAAACTTCTTATTTCTCCAGTCGATTGCTATTACGGTTTTAACAAGTCTGATTTTTAAAGAATTACTTGAACTTGCAGTGATTGGCAGTCATTTTATTTTGGATGGTGAGTTGTTTAAAGAACTTCATAGGATGGCTATGGGTAGCCCTCTTGGACCCACTTTTGCCAACATTTTCATGTGTCATCTTGAAGAGCAGTTTTTAGATCAATGTCCTTTGCTATTCAGGCCTATAGCTTATTAACGCTACGTAGATGATACGTTACCTACTTTTAAACAAAAGGGTCTTGCTGCTAGGATTTTAAATTTCAACAACAATATTCATCAAAACATTAATTACACTATTAGGCACGAAGAAAATAACAAGCTACCATATCTTGATATTAACATTACAAGAGGGCAAACACGTCTAGAAACTAGCGTATTTAGAAAAAAAGACGTTCACTGGCTTAGGCACCAAGTTCTTTAGTTTTTTTTTTTTTTTTTTTTTTTTTCTTTTTTTTTTTTTTTTTTTTTTTTTTTTTAACAATTTCCAGTTGAATGTCATCACCACCTTGATTTATATGGCATTTTGTCTTTCCTCTGATTGGACATCCTTTCTTAGTGAAATAACTTTTTGGAATATTTCAAGGATAACTTTCGCAACCAATGGACTAGTTTACAAATTCCTGAAAAAAAATTTACCAACCATAATTTCAAATTCCTACCGTGCCAAAAATTAAGTTCTGTGCTGCGTTACCTTTCATAAATAATGAAAAAAATGGGAACCAAATTAAAACAGTAATTTTAAATAATTTTCCGAACTTGGATCTTAAACCAATTTTTAAGAATCCCCCGACAGTGAGATCCATGTTTAAATTTAAGGATTCTCTCCCCGATCTAATGCGTTCTTCAGTGGTTTATATGTTTACTTGTCCGAGATGTAATCTCGGAAATTATGTGGGTTCCACAAAAAGACTGCTGAAAGTTCGCATAGATACTCATCGGGGAGTTGGCCACAGAACTGGATGTGCGCTCAACACCAAAGAGTTCTCAACAATCAGAGAACATACATCTAAATGTAAGACCAACATTTCATATAAGAATTTCAAAATCCTAACACAAGCGCCAAGCAACTCCTCTTTACTAATATTAGAGTCGTTGGTAATTAAAGAACAGGCTGTTCAACTAAACTGCCAATTATAATCTCCCCCACCTCGTATCAGTCGGCAAATTTAGAATTTTCTTTCTGAGTGCTGTCCTTCAGGTAGTCATTTAGTTCTCTGGTCTAGTCAAGACAATTTGGTCTCCTAAGACTATTTTATTATTTGTTGTGTACTTCATTTTTAAGATAATTTTCTTTCAGTTAACTTAACTTTATTTCTTAT